>NC_068403.1:2761669-2926669 GCF_023724105.1 Carassius gibelio | reverse complement strand
TAATTATTATTATAAGAAGGAGAATTATTAAGATGTGAAGTGGTTTGCTGGAGTCGAGCGTTAGTCTTCATATGAACCCAAATCATTTATGACTGCCTTCTCAAAATAAATCAATATTGTTTAATATTTGTGTAAATCCTGCAGGTGTCCGACGCTCAGTTCAGATGCAGTACATCCGTCTGACCTGCAGGGGGCAGCAAAAACACTCTCACCTTAAAACTCTGGAATGCCTAACATTAAAAAAAAATAAAAAAAAAAAATATATATATATATATATATATATATATATATATATATATACATATATATATATATATATATATATATATATAAAATTATTATTATTTTTTTAAATGGGACATACATTTAACCTTTAGACAAAATCGTAAAATAATAAAATAAAAATACAATTTTGCACTTCTTATGTTATACATCAGGCTTTTATATATTTAGAGACTCAAACTGAGCAAAAATATATATTTTTCTGCAGAAGCTGATATTTATAAGGACAAAAAGTTATGAAAATCTGGTGCTTGTCATGTAAATTATTTATTTTAATATATTCTATTTTTTATTTTAATTTCAGTTCAAGTTTTAGTGTTTTTGTTGTTTTTAGTAAATATTATATTAATATGTCTAAGATTTCAGTTTCAGTTATTTTATTACATCTTTTTAAAATACATAAAATTTTGAAATGTTGCTTAACTGAAATATTATAATTTTTTTCAATTGTATATTTATTTTATTTCACTCACCCTTTATTTTGTGTCAGTTTGATCATTTTAAGTCAGATGCTGCTTTTTATCACTATTTCTATTCAAAAGTTATAATTGGTGTAAATTTAAGTGCATGATAAATATTGTTCTGATTGCATAAATAATATAATCTGATAGATTAGATATAATAGCCTCAATGTAGTTATCTTTTTTAAATAAGTTACTAAATAAACAAACAAATATATAAAAAATAAACAAAATAAAATATGTAAATATATATATATATATTTGTAATAAATGTGAATGTGAATAGTTTTAGGTTTAGATTTAGTTTTAGTTAAGGTGTTGTAGTTGTAGGTGCTTGCATTTCACATATTGTAACAATAAATACATACATAATAAATAAAATGTGCGATTTTTGAGCATTGTGTTTTTTAAGTGGCAGTTTTTAGTCATATTTCTGTAAAGCTTATAGAAAGTGATTGCTGTGTTGGTAGTTGAATGTGAGCATGTGATCTGCATGAAGAGAGCCGTCAGAAGGATTGAGGAGTGTGTGAAGCGGTGTTTGATGAAAGCACGCAGCGTGACACTTTGACAGTGATGTTTGCTGCTCGCTTCACTTCTGCGTGCGTCTCTTGCAGGTGGATAAACTGCTGGAGGCGGAGGACACGAGAGCGGTGGAAGAGCAGACTCCTGAAGCCTCCTCCATCGTCTACGGTCCGTTCATCAGCAGCTCTCTCCTCTTTTCTCGTTCTGATCAGAAACCGTTTTAGGAAACTTAGGAAATGCAGTTTGAGCAATATAATTTATAACTGTTCAGTGAAAGCCAGGTTATGATGTTTCTGGCCTTTTTATGTAATGCATTATCAGAGTATTTTGAATGCATTAATTATGGTTTGTAACGCAGCTTATAACTGGCCTTATTTGAAACAATAATTCAGGTTTTTTTCTTGTTAATTAAAAAGTAATGTGTTAATTTAACAGTTACTTAAATAGTCGCCTGGTCACAATGATTGTGAATTTGTGTTTGTGTGTGTGTGTCTCTGTGTGTGTGTGTGTGTCTTTGTGTGTGTGTGTGGTGGTGCATCTGTGTGTGTGTTTGTGTGTGTGTGTGTGCATCTGTGTGTGTGTGTGTGTGCATCCGTGCGTGTGCATGTTTGTATGCGTGTTTGTGTGTGTGCATGTGTGTGTGTGTGTGTGTGCGTGTTTGTGTGTGTGCATGTGTGTGTGTGTGTGTGTGTGTGCGTGTGCGTGTTTGTGTACGTGTGTGCGTGTACGTGTGTGTGCGTGTGTGTCTGTTGTGTGTGTGTGTGTGCGTCTGTTGTGCATGTGTGTGTGTGTGCGTGCGTGCGTGCGTGTGTGTGTGTGTGTGTGTCTGTTGTGTGCGTCTGTTGTGTGTGTGCGTGCGTGTGTGTGGTGCATGTGTGTGTGTGTGTGCGGTGCGTGTGTGTGTGTGTGTGTGTGTGTCTGTTGTGTGCGTCTGTTGTGTGCGTCTGTTGTGTGTGTGCGTGCGTGTGTGTGGTGCATGTGTGTGTGTGTGTGCGGTGCGTGTGTGTGTGTGTGTGTGTGTGTGATGCGTGTGTGTTTGTGTGTGTGTGTGTGTGTGTGTGTGTGTGCGGTGCGTGTGTGTGTGTGTGTGTGCGGTGTGTGTGTGTGTGTGTGTGCGGTGTGTGTTTGTGTGTGTGTGTGTGTGTGTGTGTGTGCGCGGTGCGTGTGTGTTTGTGTGTGTGTGTGTGTGTATGCGTGTGTGTTTGTGTGTGTGTGTGTGTGTGTGTGTGTGTTTGTTTGTGTGTGTGTGTGTGTGTGTATGTGTGTTTGTGTGCGTGCGGTGCGTGTGTATGTGTGTGTGTGTGTGTATGTGTGTTTGTGTGTGTGTGTGTGTTTGTTTGTGTGTGTGTGTGTGTGTGTGTCACACAGGTCAACAGCTGATGCTGAGCAGCAGTCAGACACCGGTCACTCCTCAGACGGGTTTCCCAGCTTACGGTTTTGCTCCTCCGGTGTACGGCTTCAACCTCCAGCCTTGAATTTTCCCGCTAGGAATTCTGGGAAATGTGTGCCTATGCTACATTCAGAAAGCATGAAAAAACATCTCCGCAATCAAACGAACACCCAGCGCTCCTTCCAACAAGCTGCTCATTAACTTATCTTTCATTTGATATTAATCAGATCGCACTGATGACGAGAGGAAAGACACTAGACCCAGACAACAACACTCTTGATAATAAAGCTGCTTCACGATGCCATAGAACAACGCTTTCGGTCTAAATGTTTGCATAAAGAGCCTTTATCACCTGAAGAACCTTTCAGTTTCACAAAAGCTTCTTCAGATTGTAAAAATGTAAGAAAGAGACGGTCCTTTGACTGAATGCTACTTCTATGGCATCGCTCTGAAGAATCTTTAAAGCATCTTTATTTTTAAGAGTGTACTGTAGTTCGGGTGAATTATCAAATATTTGTAGCGCAGACTATTCTTACCTTTAATAATTTGATTCTGCAAGTATTAACTTCTTGTTTACATTTCAGTTGGTACTAAATTTCAGTTTTGCAATGTGAAGATCAACCGGACGTCTGTTTATTTAATGCTAGGTCGATGTAGCTGTTAACTTGCGCATGATTACTAAAGCTTTTTCCGGTGCTGTTCATCATCTGTATTACTGCAAGCCATATGCACTGTCCTGTGTGATGTTGTAGTTAAAAGATAACATTATTTTTTAGGAAAACAATATGCATTATAATACAAAAAAGTGATTGGTTGCTCAGCGTGTAGCGACTTCTACGCAGACAGAGAATAAAGTTTACATGTGCTGTTCAGTCTGTCTCACTCTCTTCAGGTCACAGTCTTCACGCTGTTCCTGTTTAATGTGTTTTTCCTGCATGTTCATATCTGGGTTCTTGCGCAATTCAAAAGATACAATGCATTCAGTGATTAGGTTTCTAACTGAAATGCCCAATTTCATATTCCCTAGTATAGTGATGGATTCAGAAAATGTATTTCTAAATTACTTCATAGAAACCATGTCCCAAAAATCTATAATCCAATAAAACTATGGTACCACTGTAGTACATGTCTAGAAGAAATTTAGTGCATAATATACAGTAAAAGTGTGTGTAAAATAACATTAAAAGCTCATTGTGATTCGGTAGCTCCTTTAGATTGATTGCAGATGATTTATTTACATGTAACTTTAATGCATGGAGGCCAAAACCTACAAAATTAATTACATTTAAAAAACAATAAATTAAAACAATTATTTAATTGAAAATAAATGAATGAATTAATAAATATAATAATTGTAAGAAGAAAATAAAGTTAGAAATGACTCAATAAAACAAATTTTATTAAATGTAGGCCTTAAATTGATTTTTGTATATTTCCGTTATTATTTTCTATATTTGTTCTTAACTTTATTTTTATTTTTTTAACTATTTGTGTTACTTCATTTATTGTTTTATTTATTAATACTTTATATTTATTTATTCCCGTATTTATGTGTTTTCCTGTTTAAATATTGGTTCATTTATTTAGTTAACGTTTTGCAGGTTTATTTATTTAGTACCTTATTTATTAAACTTAAATCTCCAGCTGTTTTTCGGTCAGTCGGAGTTTTAGAGAGAAGATTGACATTTAAATGGAGTTTGGTTTCTGGAGGGCGTGACGCCGAGAGTGAGATACCATATTCTATTTTATTTTATTTCTAACTTATACATTCACATACACTAATTCACTTTGCACTACATGGTTAATACTTTTTATATATTTTATTATTACTATTATTCTTTTTCTTTCTGTAAATACATATGTGCACTATTTGTAAGCAGCCCAGCTGCCACTGCTTTGGCAATACAAATGTACAGTTTTTGTCATGCCAATAAAGCTCACCTAAATTGAAATTGAAATTGAGAGAGAGAGAGAGGGAGAGCGCGAGAGAGAGAGAGTGACGTGAGCCACGCTCTTGTGTGTCGATCTGACTGCTGATTGGCTGGGCGCAGTCGCACGTCATCAGCCCATGATCGGCGGATCGCGCGCTGCTCTCAGATCAGATGAAACAGCGCTGTGAGGATCAGACTGAAGATGAAGAGCAAAGCCACACTCACTCATCCTGGAAAAGCCATCCTGGCAGGTCAGTTTACACTCATAACTAACACACAAACACCAAAAACTCACAGAGAAGAACGTCTGAGGTGAATTTGAATCATTTCTGAACTCTGAATATCTATTGCTCGTGAAGGAAGCTCCAGAAAAGGAGAGAAAACACCGACAATTAGACTTTTGTAGTGAAATATGTGCGATTTATTATTTTCAGAAAACTCCTGGTTTATTGTTCAGCTGTTTACATTCACTAGATCATTAGATAATAACTACTTAACTAACTTACCACACAACTTGTAAACACGGTTGCTGACTATCTATCTATCTAAAAAATGTAATGATTAATCAGTATCAGGTATATTTCATCATAACCTGTGGTGTTTACAGCTAAAATGTATGTATAGTATATACATTACATAGAAAAAACATAGAAACATCTGATTGTATGAGCAGTGCTCACAGTTGTCAAAAATAAATAAGATAAACAATAGCCTAATGAACCATATTACTTTGTTTATTCTTCAGAATTATTAACCATATTTCTAAATGTAGGTCTCACTATTTATTGCAGATGTGTGTCTTTTATCAGAGTATTTTATGAAAGCAATCAGCAGCTCAAGGCTTTATTGTTTGCACACTAATGATGCTCTGAGAGATGGAGAGGAGATATACAGCTGTCTGTGTGAGCGCTGGTCTCTGGGAAACTAACTGGTGAACTAACTTCCATCTGGAAACTGTTCATCTGAAACTGAATGACAGGTTTTAATGGCTGTGATATTTCCTCTGCTCCACCCGTCTGTAATTACACAAACCAGTCTTCAGATGGAGACGCCACGTCTCATTTACAGGAGAGGATGACAGGCTGGTGCTGGAGCTGAGCCCAGTGCAAACCTGTATTTTGCCTTTATTTTGCTCAGTAATTGCTATTGTCATAACATGAGATACAAAAATACAAGTGTGTGTGTGTATATATATATATATATATACACACACACACACACACACACACACAATGGTATCATTTAATTAAAAACTATTAAAAGTAAATATATGTAATATCTGGGACAAGAAAACAATGAATTCATATGTATATTTAAAAAACAATTAAGTTTATAAATGAAAGAATAATATAAAATATAAAATAAGATAAAATAAAGAATATTAACAATAATTGTAATATTTATATAAATATAAATTTATGTATGTTTTATATATATATATATATATATATATATATATACATATACATATAATATAGTTCTATTTTTAATTTATTTTTTTTATGCCCATATATTTAACTCCCACACGCACAGACACTTATAGCCTATATATATATATCTATATATCTATATCTATATATATATATATATATATATATATATTTATATATATATATATATATATATATATATATATATATATATAGATATATATATAGATATATATATATATATATATATAGATATAGATATATAGATATATATATATAATATATATAATTTATATATTAAATTAAATCATTAAATAAATGTTTAAATATATTAATTAATTGTTAAATACATATTTAAACATTCATTCATCCATCTGTTCAACCATTTATTTATATTTAAATATTTATTTACTCATGTATTTATTTATGTATTAAATTAATAAATTATGTATTTAACAATTTATTTATATTTCAACATTTATTAAATGATTATTTTTACATAAACACACACACACATATATATATATATGTGTGTGCGTGTGGAAGTGCTTTCAAACAGTATAAACTGATGAAAACTGCTTTCTCTGTTTGTATGATGCATTTGTATACACTAATATATATAATAATCATTTGTACTTTTGGTGCACACTAAGATCAAAAGCTCTTTTGTTTGGGATGGTTCTGGATGTTCTGGTGTGTTGTGTGTTGTTTTCTGGTGTGTTGTGTGTCGTGTGTTGTGTCCTGGACTCTGTATTGTCTTGTCTTGTTGAGCGGCTCTGGTTTACTGTCACACAAACCCATCCGTGACCTGGAAACATTTCACACGTTACACACACGGCATTCCAGAGCAGTTTTCCACAGTCACATGTGTGGTGAGATTACAGCCGTCTGACAGGAGGACGTGTTCACATGTGGCATCTCCTGTCATGGGAACGTTCAGGACCGTGTGATGGAAGTACAACTCTGTCACATGCTGTTGATTAGCACAGAAATTCACTTTACATTTACAGCCATGCTTTTAACAGACACTTTTATCTGGAGGAACAATCACTTGCTCTTCTTCTGCCGCTTTGTCATATTCACATTAATGCACTTTGCATTATTATATATATATATATGACACTGAAACGTTTTGTTTATTCAGCAACCTTTGATTCATTCCAATCGAATCAAACCATGATTAAACAATTCATTTGCATGGTTTATTTTTGCACTAGTTTTGATCTTTTTTTTCTGTATTTTTTGGGTTTTGTATTTTCTGTATTTTTTGTGTGGAGCAAAAGCGTCTTGATTGTTTTAAATAGATTTGAACTGTTTTAGTTCTAGCCTTTTCAGTTCATCTGGATAGAAAGACAATAATATTGATACACTTTAAATATTTATGTCCAAATATTGTGTGTATTATATCCTGAAGATGACTAGTGAAATTGCCATATATATATATA
Organism: Carassius gibelio; assembly: GCF_023724105.1. Taxonomy (NCBI): domain Eukaryota; kingdom Metazoa; phylum Chordata; class Actinopteri; order Cypriniformes; family Cyprinidae; genus Carassius; species Carassius gibelio. The sequence continues at coordinate 2,919,208 of NC_068403.1, read as the reverse complement.
TATATATATATATATATATATATATATATATATAATATTATATATATATAATATATAATTTAATTCAAACTGCATATGAAAAATTATTTTAAAAAAGTAAACTGAAAGAAAATATGTAAAATAAATAATATACATATGTATAAATATTTATATATGATGAAATAATAATATACATTTAAAACAATTATAAATAAAATATATAAATAATTTTTTTTTCAACATTTCTAATTTTCCTTCAACTTGAAACGACTAAAACTAATGAATAAAAAAATTAAATAAAACTAAATAGGGATAAATCAAAAGAATATAATAATAATAATAACAAAAAATAACTAAAATTAAAGCAAAAACATGAATTGCTTCTGTTTTATTTTTGCAGTATTTTTTAATGTGCTCTCAGACGTTTGAACCCTGCTTTATATTAAACTCTCAAATATATTGAGATATATAGTTCAGATATTTCATTCGGTCGTGTTACAGTGATGGGTCGTGGCCTGAGGGCGCTTCGGTCTAATGGAGAGCCGTCAGATCGCTGCTATTGTGTTTTCTTCATCACTCGAGCCTTGTGTAAGTGTGTGTGTGTGTGTGTGTGTGTGTGTGTGTCGCCGGGACGCTGCAGTTAGTGCTTGTCTCCTCTCTGAAGCCGAGGCTTCATCACCACATCATTCACAATCACTTCTTCTTCTTCTGTCTCTGTGTTTCTGTCTGTCCTGCTGATGTGGTCTGTCTCTCACCTGAGGGTCTCGAGTAGATCAAACATCTCGTATTAATAGAGCCGTGATGTGGTCGTTTGCTTCCTCGAGAAACATGAAAGGAATTATTCATCTGTCGTCTGCCTTTAATGTAACGCCAGAAACACATTCCTCCGGCGGGAATCAGCACATCTCATTAAAACAGAGACTTACAGTAATAATTATTAAAAGTGAACGTTGGGTCACTTTATTTCTTCTGTGGGTGCAAAAGTTTGGGGTCAGATTTAAAAAAAAAATAAGTTAATATTTGTATTCATCATGGATGCTGATCAGTTGATTAAAAGTGGCAGCAAAAATATTTATAATGTCACAAAAGATTCCTATTTAAAACAAAATGCTGTTCTTTTGAGCTTTCTGTTCATCAAAGAATACTGAAGAATTGAATCTATCGGCTCCCCAAGAAAAAAAAAATACATAAAAATATCAGAAATGTTTCTTGAGCGGCAAATCATCATATTTTCATGATTTCTGAAGATCATGTGACACTGAAGACTGGAGGAATGATGCTGAAAATACAGCGGAGCATCACAGAAATAAATTACAGTTTAACAGATATCCACATAGAAAACAGTTACTTCAAAGTTTAAAAATATCTTACAATATTTATATTTTTGCTGGATTTTTAGTCGAATAAATGAAGCCTTGGTGAGCATAAAAGTCTATCCACAAAATAACAAATACTGACTTTAATGGTATCGTGAATGAAATTGTGTATATCCTTTTTTCCATATAATGAAATCATACATTTTTACATTAAAAAAACTAAACTAGTCCATATATTTGTGGATAAACCATCATATAACTATAACTTAGTGCATAAGTCTTATGGACTATTTTTAAGGTATTTTCTCTGCTATTTTTTTGTCCTCATCAGCATCGTTCCTAATTCTCTTTCATTGTATTGAAAAGAGCAGCATGGACTTTCTTCCGAGCATCTGAAAGTACAGGTCGTGTATTGACACGTGATATGATGAAACATTAGTGCAACCTAACGTTTTTAACCAAAGATATCAGGAGATTTGGACAGTTAGTGTAGATTGTAGGGCTTGTGTGAGTGCTGAGAGCTTGTGTTTTATTGATGTGGCGTGTTTGGTTATTAAGGTGAGTGTGTGTGTGTGTGTGTTTTGACTGATATTGCAGTAGGTTATTAGAGAAACACACTCCGAGCGCTGGCTGGTGTACATCAGTGGTGTTTCACTGGCAGGCCTCAGATGTGACGTCTGTGGTCATTTCCTTCCTTCGCTCTGTTTCTGTTTCCACACGCAGACGTGAGCTCTTTAGCTTGATTTATGATGCTTCTGGGTGAAACAACCAGCAGTAGCTCACGGGGTTATTGATTAGCTGCTTTCTCTCTCTCTGTGTGTGTGTGTGTGTGTGTGAGAGAGAGAGAGATTTTCAAACAGGTCTCAGTTTGTAAGAAAAAATGATTAGTAACAATTTATAACAAGGTTGCATTAGTCATAGTTAGTTTATGCATGAACGAACATTAAATAACATTTGTGTAGAGTTTGTTTCGGTCTAATGGAGAAATGTAGCATTGCATCAGTGTCTCATCAATGGATGCTCTGCAGTGAATGGGTGCCGTCAGAATGAGAGTCCAAACAGCTGATAAAAACATCACAATAATCCACAGCACTCCAGTCCATCAGTTATTGTGATGTTTTTATCAGCTGTTTGGACTCTCATTCTGACGGCACCCATTCACTGCAGAGCATCCATTGATGAGACACTGATGCAATGCTACATTTCTACAAACCTGATGAAGAAACAAACTCATCTACATCTTGAATGACCCCAGGATGAGCATTTTCGTCATTTTCAGGTCAACTATTCCTTTAACCTCATTTAATACAAATACAGAGGTTTAATATCAGCTCAGATCTGTAACAGATACGTTATACAATCTTAATACTGTATTAGTAAATGTTAAAACTTGCCAAGATTAATGGATGCTTTAGAGGTAGTTTTTGAATTGCTAGTTCTACTGTTGATAAATGAACCTTGTAGTAAAGAAAAAAAACATTGACCTAAAGCAAGAAAATGGAAAGGAAAATAGAAAAGAGACAGTGAGTGAGATGGATGGAAGGTTTTGCTCTCAGCGTTGTTGTGTAGCTCATATATTTCAGTTTGTGCCCGTGACACTGATAAACCGTGTGTGTGTGTGTGTGTGTGTGTGTGTGTGTGTCAGGATATGCTCCGTCAGAGACACTATAAACAATAACCAGATCTCGTAACGTGAACTAGTCACACCAGTCTGATTCAGATCGCTGTCACGTGTTTGTTGTGTTTTGTGAAGCTGAAGATGCTAAAAAAATCAGATTTGATCACAGAAATAAATTACATTTGAACAGATGTTCACATGGAAAATAGTTGTGTTAAGTTGTAAAAATATTTTACTGTTTTTACTGCATTTCTGATCGAGTGAATGTAGCCTTGGTGAGCCGAAGAGACATGAAAACTTGTTCTTGTTCAGTCATATTATCTACAATTCTACATTGATTATCTGGAATATTTTCTACATGAATCATACCTTAATGATTGAGGTGAACCAAATCATGATCAGAGTTTAGATTTCATGATCTACTGCATCGTGTGGTTAGGAAAGAAACATAATCGAATCGAAATGTTGCCTGTACTGTGTGTGTGTGTGTGTGTTCATGTTTGTCTGATCTGTCGTCTGCAGGTGGAATCGCAGGCGGCATTGAGATCTGCATCACGTTTCCTACAGAGTATGTGAAGACTCAACTACAGTTAGACGAGAAAGCCAATCCGCCACGTTACAGAGGCATCAGTGAGTACACACACACACACACACACACACACACACACACACACACACACACTCTCTCACGCGTGACGTTCACATCCTCTTTGGAGTTAATTAGTGAAACTCTCCGGGCCAGAACTGATGCCAACCTGCTGCTGCTGCTGAGCTCTGAAAGTAAACAAACTTATCTTCTCTCTCTCTCTCCCTCTCTCTCTCTCTTTACCTCTCTCTCTCTCTCTCTCCCTCTCTCTCTGTGTCTCTTTCTCTCTCTGTTTCTGGCTGAAGCTCAGAGAAGGTTTTAACAAGTCTTCTGTTGATTCATCAGACAGACTAACAGCTGCTCTTAGTTGCACATCTCTAATCCCCAGATGATGCTCTGCGCAGCGTTATTTTAGTATTATTGACATATCATTGAGTTTTGCTTTATATTTTCATGTTTGCACTCTATTTTTATTCTTTTTTTTAACACGTGTGTATACTTTTTATACAGTTCGTCCATTAGTTATTTTAGTCCTTCAAGTTAAAACTACAGTCAGTGAAAATGATTTTATTTATTTTATTTGAGCCATTTTTATTGTATTTTATTTTTAGTTAATGTTTATTTTAAGTTAAAACAAAAAGTTTTATTTTTTTATTTTAGTTTTAGTTCAAAATGAAACTAAATGAAAATGGGAAATGTTGCCTAGCTGAAATAAAATGTTAAAAAGTTTCAATTTTTTTGTATTTTTATTTAATGCTTTAATGTCCATTAAAATGTCATATTTGTTCAAATGTGTTATTAATATCAATACCATTAAATTGAATAAAACTGTTGTCATTAAAGTGTTTTTAAAGCATCACAGTGTATAGTAAAAATAAGTAAGATTTTTATTTTAAAAATATACTTTTATTCAGCAAGGTTGCATCAATTTGATAATTTATAATATTAGAAAATATTTATATTTCAAATAAATTGTGTTCTTTTGAACTTTCTATTTATCAAAGGATCCTGAAAAATACAATGTAACAGTTTCCACAGAAATATTGTGCAGCACGACTGTGTTCAACATTGATAATAATCAGAAATGCTTCTTGAGAAGTAAATCAGTAATTATTATTACTGGAGAAATGATGCTGAAAATACAGCGGCGCATCACAGAAATAAATTAGAGTTTAACAGAGGTTCACACAGAAAACAGCTGTTTTAAATTCTGATAATATTTGACTATTTTACTGTGTTTCTGATGAAATACATGCAGCTTTGCTGAGCCGAGGAGGCGTGAGATGATGTTGTGATCTTTTCTTCACAGCGGACTGTGTGTCTCAGACGGTCCGTCATCATGGAGTGAAGGGGTTATACCGAGGCCTCAGCTCGCTGCTGTACGGGTCCATCCCTAAATCTGCCGTCAGGTACAGACACACACACACACACTAACAGAGGAGTCTGTTTCAGACGCATTGATTGTGCTGATTGTGTTTGTTGAAGCAAGCAGCTCTTTCTCATTAAGAGGCGGTTTGATTTCTCCCTTGAGTCTGTGTGTGTGTGTGTGTGTGTGTGTCTCTGTGAGCGTGTGTGTGTGTGTGTGTCTCTCTGTGTGTGTGTGTGTGTGTGTGTGTGTGTGTCTCTGTGAGCGTGTGTGTGTGTGTGTGTCTCTCTGTGTGTGTGTGTGTGTGTGTGTGTCTCTGTGTGTGTGTGTGTGTGTGTGTGTGTCTCTGTGAGTGTGTGTGTGTCTCTGTGAGCGTGTGTGTGTGTGTGTGTCTCTCTGTGTGTGTGTGTGTGTGTGTGTGTGTGTCTCTGTGAGCGTGTGTGTGTGTGTGTGTCTCTCTGTGTGTGTGTGTGTGTGTGTGTGTCTCTGTGAGTGTGTGTGTGTGTGTGTATGTCTCTGTGTGTGTGTGTCTGTGTGTGTGTGTGTCTCTGTGTGTGTGTCTCTGTGTGTGTGTCTGTGTGTGTGTCTCTGTGAGTGTGTGTGTGTGTGTGTGTCTCTGTGAGTGTGTGTGTGTGTGTATGTCTCTGTGTGTGTGTGCGTGTGTCTCTGTGTGTGTGTCTCTGTGTGTGTGTGTGTCTGTGTGTGTGTCTCTGTGAGTGAGTGTGTGTGTGTGTGTGTGTCTCTGTGTGTGTGTGTGTGTGTGTGTGTGAGTCGGTGTGTGTGTGTGTGTGTGTGTGTGTGTGTGTGGGTGTGTGTGTGTATGTGTGTGTCTCTGTGTGTGTGTCTCTGTGTGTGTGAGTCGGTGTGAGTCGGTGTGCGTGTATGTGTGTCTGTGTGTGTGTGTGAGTCGGTGTGTCTGTGTGTGTGTGTGTGTGTGTGTGTGTGTGTGACAGTGCTGTCTGTCAGACTGGTGCTCTCTGTTCTTCGGGTCACTGAGGAGATGGACAGAAGTGACCTCTTCACACTAAACACACATCCGCTTCTGTCAGTGTTTTCTCTCTCTGCTGTTGTTCTGAACCAAACAAAACCACAAACTCTTCACACAGCCACAGTTCACAGAGAACATGTCCGTTAAGCTCCACAAACAGCTGATTAAAGCACAGTACAAGTGTCCTGACGCTGTTCTCTAACCACTGTTCATTTAGTTTCATTGATTTACTGTAATCCACCTCATTTTTCCCATAAGAGAGGGCACAGTCATCTGTAAATGTGATATTTCTGACTTTTAGTCTCATCCACATCCAGATATTTTTAACTGTACAGAACCGCTTATTTTGCAGCTTGATATTGCAAAACATTTTGTCTTCTCATATTATTTTAATATTTTATCTTAATTATGAACACAGTTTTATTGTTTACTGCTCTGTATTTCCCTGCAGCAGAAGTCTTGCCCTTTGGCTTATTTCCACATTGAAGAATGAAGTGGATAGGTTTAATGAATATTTTTATTAATTTATTTTTATATTTTTTATAACAATTTTACTTATAGTATTATAAATTTTGGCATTTTTATTATTTAAAAAATTATCTGTAATTTTGCTATTAGTTTTTAGTATATTAATATACAGTTATAGTTTTTATTATTTATATATTGAATATTTTTTTCCTTTTTTTCTTTTATTTTCATTTAGGTTAGTTTTAGTAATTTTATTTCTATTCTCTTTTTTATATATATCTATATAATTTTTTATAGTTATTTGTTTTTTTACTTCATTAATAAATTGTTATAGTTCATAATAATTCTAATTAATTTTTATCTTTATTATATTTTTGTTTTCATTTTCAATTTAGTGAATCTGTTTGGTTTTGCCATTTTTATTAGTTAATATATATATATATATATATATATATATATATATATAGTTCATTTATATACTGTAATAGTTTTATAAATATTTTTAATTATTTCTTATTTTATATATTTCATTTTCATTTAAGTTTGTTTTAGTAATTTTATAATAGTTATATTTTATAATTAGCTTTTAAGATATAAGATAATCATAAAAGATGCATAAGAAATATTTTTTATTAATATACTTATAATTAATATACCAACATAAGTTTTTCAATATACTTGAATAAATGATGACAGAATTTTCTCTTTTACGAAAACGATTTCTTTATCATGGAGAGAAAACATAAGATTGCATGCATTAAAAAGATGAAGTGAAACGTGTGTCCAGACAATCAGACAATTCTAGTTATTCTGAATCGAATTCATCGAATGGCATCAGTTTTGGTTTAGCAGTGCGTGTCTCTTTAAGTGTGTGTCTTAGTCTGTTTCTTCATCATTCCTCTTCCTCTGTTCATTAGCTGATGGCACTGGTTTGTGCGAGTGACTTTGTGTTTGTCCTGCTGATAGATCGCTGGATCCGAGCCCAGATTACACTGGAGCAGTGTCTTATTTGAATGCAGCTGTGTTTTCCAGACGTCCATCAGAGACAGAAACCGCTGCGGCTCTCATAGATTCACAGAGGGTCTGCAAGCTTTAAAAATCCTCAAAACTAACTCATGCATTTATATATGAACAAGTTTTTTTGTATTAGTGCTATACAATGTGCAGTTTGCATATCATTTGTAGAAAACTGTATCCCACAATGCAATGCACTCAACTTGACCTGGAGGTCATAACTGATCATTATTTGATTGGACTGCCAAAAGTTTAATTTGTAGGAAACATTTGTTTTAAATTTTGATTATTTTTTTTTTTACAGAGCCAAAACCTCTGCTTTAATTAAATATAGTTATATCATGTATATTAATTTTTTTTTATAATACAGTATACTTTTTTTTTTTTTTTTGCATAATCACTATTTAATGCATATTAGTGTTGTTTTAGTATCATTAGCAGACTATTATAGTTTTATCATTATAAAACTTTTTTTTTTGTCATTTAGGTTTTTTGTGAATATGTCTATATATTTTTAAAATTAAATATTATTAAAAAAAAATATTTTAGTGCTAGTTAAACCACATTAAACAATGAGAAATTTTGCTTTTACAATTAGCTTAAGTATTTTATTCGTTGTAAATATTTATTTGTTTTTAAATATATATATAGTATATTTTTTATACATTTTTGTTAGTTCATTAATATTTTGAACGATTGTTTATTTTTATTTTAGTTAATTTGAGTAATTTTCTTGTTTTGTCATTTTTATTATGTTTTAATATATTTATAAAATTTTTATTCATCTTGTTTTAGTTCATTAATATACCATTGTAGTTTATAATCCATATTTTGAATTAGTTTTTATTAAAAAAAATTTTTTTTAATTTGAATTAATTTACATTTTCATTTTTTTGTCATTTTTATTATTATAATTTTTTATAACATTTTTGTTTTAGTTCATTAATATTCTATAGTTTTCTTTACTATTTTGAATGAGTTGTTATTTTTATATTTCCTGTATTTTATTTCAAGTAACAGAGTTGTTTGTTTGTTTGGTTTTAGTTTATCATATCTAATGATAATAGCCACAGTGCACACTACTTACTAAGCTTGTGCTCTAGCATACTGTTGTTTTGTATTAATGCATACTGTTTCACAATTTATAAAAAAATAGTATGCAATATAGCATATGTTCAGCAGCTGGTAAGTATTTCTTTGTAAACAGCCAGTCTGTCTTGGTTAGTGTGAGTTTCATCCTGTCATGCTGAAAAAGCAACATGAATAGAGATGGATGGATGATTTTACAATTGAATTTGATGGAGAGAGAGAGAGAGAGAGAGAGAGTGAGTGAGTCAGGATAGATGAATGTGTCTTTAGCTCTTCTGTTCACTTCAGTGTTATAATAGTGCTGCGGTCGTATCTGTCTTGAGTTACAGAAATAAACGTGGAGCAGGTAATAAAACACAGGGCTTCTTCCTGCTGCTAATGGACACCTGTGGCCTTCCCACCGGCGCTGACGCTTCACTGCTGACACGGCTCCATTCACGAGGAAACGCTTTAAAATAAGCCTCGGATCTGATTCTGGGGACTGAGACTAGAGGCTAATCATGTGTCTGCGTGAATAAAGTCTGCGGAAATGCATGTCTGTGTTTCCTGTGTGTTAGTATGTAATATACAGAGCCAGTGGATGAACTCAAAACAGAGTACTAGTGTACTATTCTTCTTATTTCTGCTATATATAGATATTGCATTATAGTCTAAATATTATGCTGTAAAAGTAAGTCTCTTTTATTTATTTTTATTCCGTTCTATAAAGCCAAATCAAAGAAGTGATATAGCAATCATTGCATTAGTATTTGATTTGATTTTTGCAGCATCAAATAACCCAAATAAAAGAAGTGGCATAGCAAACAATAACTTTAGCTATTATTTTTTTTATCAATTAATTAGTTGTTTGTATGTATTACATATATTTGTATGACTTGCATCGTTTACCATAAATTCTGATTTGCTTTCCTCAGAAACAAACGATTGTATGTGACTTATTGGGGTGCAAAGAAATAAGTGATTCATATTGTGTGCTATTTTTCTGAAGTGTTGACAGGTTTTTCGAAGAGCGCTGAGGTTTCCACTACTGCAGCAATGCTTTATTCTCTAATGTTTGCTTACTTCACCTCAGTCTCTGCTTCATTTAAAACACAGTGACGTATGATGAGGATGATGATGATGATGATGATGCAGTTATACCGATCATGCTTCAATGTGAGGTCTCTGTGTCCGTCTGCAGGTTCGGTGTGTTTGAGATACTCAGTAACCAGATGAGGGACGAGGCTGGGAAGCTGGACAGCACTCGAGGGTTAATCTGTGGTTTGGGTGCCGGCGTGATGGAGGCCGTCCTGATCGTCTGTCCCATGGAGACCATAAAGGTGAGCTCCAAACTCATTCATTAGCATTGGCGTTTATTTCTGTATGAGCTTCATCTCTTATGTTCCCAGGTGAAATTCATCCATGATCAAACCTCGGCTAATCCCAAATACAGAGGCTTTTTCCACGGAGTGCGAGAGATCATAAGAACCCAAGGTGAAGAACTTGTTGTTTTGACTGTTTATAGATTACAGTTGTGGGAAAAACTCAGTGTCCTGATTGCAAGGTCTGTCCTGCTGAATGTTGAAAAGATAGTTGAGACACCACCCAACGGTGTAGGTTTGCTTTTGACATTGGTGTTGATATAATAGCATCCCCCAACACCCAAGCATTTTCACATTTATGATAGACCTTGGCAGTTTCATGTCTTGATTTATGAATTATGGTAGTCAATATAATTCATGATCAGAGGCTTTTTTGTATGTTTAACAGACAATAATTGCACACTTTTGAGTTTGTGAACAAACTATATTACAGAAGCATCAGAACACTGTTTGTATTAATCACGCATCACGAGCGGCCTCGAGTCAATTGAGTCAAGATCGGGACTTCAGAGCGGGTTCGCGAATCATTTGAGTCATTTGAGTCAGATCGCGACTTCAAAGCGGCCCCTCGAATCATTATGGATTATTTTGGCATAGTCTATCATTCCAGTATGCTTTCTCAAAAAAAAGATGTATGTTGTATGTGAATAATTGTAAGTATTGGAAACAATATAAAATGTAAAGTAAAGTACATATGTAAAGTGCATATGATGGGATGTATATAATGTGTGTTTGTAGTAAGTGATGCTCTGAATGTGTCTCTCAGGAATCAGAGGGACGTATCAAGGCCTCACAGCGACCGTCCTCAAACAGGGATCCAATCAGGCGATCCGGTTCTTCGTCATGACCTCTCTGAGGAACTGGTACAAGGGTGAGAGTCTGCAGCATCACACTGAATATAAAACACTCAGAAAGAGTCTCATCTGATCACATTGGGTGTTTTCTGGATGTGTTTTAGGTGACAATCCCAACAAATCCATCAACCCCGTCATCACCGGAGCGTTCGGTGCGATCGCAGGAGCGGCGAGTGTGTTTGGAAACACGCCGCTGGACGTCATCAAGACCAGAATGCAGGTGCACAGATCAGTTATCAAGATTATTATTCACATTTATTTAAAATGTATTCAGAATTTGATTTATAAAGCACTTATAAATAAAATAAGCAGCTCTTGATATTTATGGTTTCTTGCCCCAAATTTCAGTCCTTTTTTGTCAATCAGCTGAGATTGTAACACTATGTTGGTAATTAACTTGCTATTATAAAATAAAAAGGTTTTTAAGGTGAAGTGTGTACTAGAGTACTTCTGTTGGAAATGAAGTTTTAATGAAAATGTGTTTTTTTTAGGGTTTGGAAGCTCATAAATATAAAAACACAATGGATTGTGCTCTGAAGATCATGCAGCATGAAGGACCAGCGGCGTAAGTGTGTGTGTGTGTGTGTGTGTGTGTGAGAGAGAGAGAGAGAGTGTGTGTGTGTCTGTGTGTGTGTGTGAGAGAGAGAGAGAGAGAGAGAGAGAGAGAGAGTGAATGTGTGTGTGTGTGTGTGAGAGAGAGAGAGAGAGTGAGAGAGTGTGTGTGTGTGTGTGACAGTTAAATTCCTGAAATATTATAATATATTATAAAACTTAATTATAGTAATAACGTATATTAAATAAATATTTTAGGTCAAAGGGATTCAGCTGACAAAAAAAAGATATTGTTCGAGAACCCCTGATTTATCTGTGCTAGTATCACTGAGATACTATTATAGATTTTATAAAAAAATGTAAATAGTTTTTATTTTGATATTTTCTGTTAACATTTTAATTTAATAAAGTTATAGTAATTTATTATTTTTTAAATATATATTTTTTCTCATTTTTATTTCAGTTTGACTTGAGAAATGTTAAATGTTGCCTGGGCAGCTAGCTGAAACAGAGTCTGTTTTTGATGATATATTGAAGTCGAGCAGTGGATGTTGTTATGGCTGTGGCTCAGTGATGAATGTGTTGATGTGTGTGTGCAGGTTTTACAAGGGCACGGTCCCACGGCTGGGCCGAGTGTGTTTGGACGTGGCCATCGTCTTCATCATCTACGAGGAGGTTGTGAAGGTCCTAAACAAAGTCTGGAAGACGAAGTGACGACCGCGGTCTCGTTCTTCACATCACTTCTGCTTTTAAACACGCACACAATATTTGAAAATAACATTAGTTCATAAAGCAGCTGCAGTCAAATTAACATTAAACACTGTCTGTGCCACATTTAACAGATTTTGTTCATTAATAAATCGATTATTTAACTGCTAGATGTAATAGAGAGCGAACACGTATGTTTACAGATGTTAAACTCTGAGCCAGAGGAATAATCTAGAGAAAAGTGTGACCGTAAATTAATTTAATGTTTTAACGTGGGAAAATCCTTAAGAGGAAGTGGGAATATTTACAAATAGAGAGTTTATGAATATTTATAGATGTATTTACTTAACTACAGATCATTCCATAATACTGTACGAATTCCATTGAAAATTTATTCTATTTTTAAGTTTCTGACATTTCTACTTAAAATGTTGTGTTTTTAACTAAGGCTAATATTTTTACATTTGTAAAGCCTTTTTATTAATAATTTTGAATATATTTATTTTCCTGTTGCACATGTGCCTTTTAACCATCAAACTCTGACATTTATTTTTCAACACAAACAAAGACATTTTTAATAATTATTTTTTCAGTTTTAAAGCTGTTTTCAGACGTGACCTGCTGTATCTGTCTATGTGCGATATCATCTCTATTATACACAAGTCGAATACAGATTCAGTGAATGTCAAATACACCTCAGAGTCGAACTGATATGGATTATTAAAGTGTTTCTGCAGCATGCATCTCCAGCTGTGTGTGTGTGAGAAATAGTCATCTATCTATCATTTATTGATCCTAATTGAATGTGCAGTGTCTGCATTGACAGATCTGTGTGTGTGTGTGTGTGTGTGTGTGTGTGTGTGTCTTTGGGGCCTTTAGAAATACTCTTTAGGACTGTTTGTGCCATATCCTGTGATGTGTATGTTCTTGGCCTTTTCTTTGTAGATCTAGACTGAAGGCTTCTTAGACTAAATGCTAATGTGCTAATAAAATTATTTTATATTAACAGTTGAATTTGTGATATTGTGTTAAAAAGTTCCCAAAATTTTATTTTATTTAAAAGTTTGTGTAAAACAAGGTCTGATTTTGTACAAGATAATTTTTTCAAGAAATTAATACATTTATTAAGCAAGGATGCATTCAATTGATCAAAAGTGACCAAAAAGCTGTTGTTCTAAACTTTCTATTCATCTGTGAATCCTGAAAAATTTTATGTATCACAGTTTCCACAAAAATATGAACGGTTTTCTACATTGGTAATAATCAGAAATGTTTTATTGAGTAGCAACCCTTACGAAAATTAACCATGGTTTTACTACAAATAAAACCAAAAAACCATGGTTACTGTAGTTAAACCATGGTAACCACAAATTAACCACGGTTTTGCTATATTAACCATAGTTTAACCATGGTATTTGTAGTAAATCTGTGGTTTTACAAATGGCAGCCAATACGCCAAAAAACCATGGGTTACTACAGTTTTACTATAATAAAACCATGGTTATTTTTCGTAAGGGAAATCAGCATCAAGGTTATTAAATAAATAACTAATAAGTAAAAAGTAAGCATCACAAGCGGCCTCGAGTCATTTGAGTCATTTGAGGTAAGATCGGGACTTCAGAGCGGGTCCGCGAATAATTTCGAGTCAGAGCGGGACTTCAGAGCGGCCCGCGAATCATTTGAGTCATTTGAGTCAAGATCGGGACTTCAGAGCGGGCCCGCGAATCATTTGAGTCATTTGAGTCAAGATCGGGACTTCAGAGCGGGTCCGCGAATCATTTCGAGTCAGATCGGGACTTCAGAGTGGGCCCGCGAATCATTTGAGTCAAGATCGGGACTTCAGAGCGGGTCCGCGAATCATTTCGAGTCAGATCGGGACTTCAGAGTGGGCCCGCGAATCATTTGAGTCAAGATCGGGACTTCAGAGCGGGCCCGCGAATCATTTGAGTCAAGATCGGGACTTCAGAGCGGCCCGCGAATCATTTGAGTCAAGATCGGGACTTCAGAGCGGGTCCGCGAATCATTTCGAGTCAGATCGGGACTTCAGAGTGGGCCCGCGAATCATTTGAGTCAAGATCGGGACTTCAGAGCGGCCCGCGAATCATTTGAGTCATTTGAGTCAAGATCGGGACTTCAGAGCGGGTCCGCGAATCATTTGAGTCATTTAGATCGGGACTTCAGAGCGGGTCCGCAAATCTTTTCGAATCAGATCGGGACTTCAGAGCGGGTCCTCGAATCTTTTCGAATCAGATCGGGACTTCAGAGCGGGTTCGCGAATCATTTGAATCATTTGAGTCAGATCGGGACTTCAGAGCAGGTTCGCGAATCATTTGAGTCGAGTCAGATCGGGACTTCAGAGCGGGTTCGCGAATCATTTGGAACAGATCAGATATTCATTTGGTCCGTCGAATTTGGTCCAAATTAAGCCCAAAAAGCGACGTTGGAAATTGGTCTTCGTTTGGTCCGTCGAATTTGGTCCAAATTAAGCCCAAAAAGCGACATTTAACGTTTTTTTTTTAATCCAAATTTAGCCCAAAAATTAATGTAGATGGGCTTTAGTCCAAATTTAGCAGAAAAAACCCTTTTATTTCGCACCACAAAGCCATTAACATAAACTAGTGAAGAAATATATTAGACATTATGTATGAAGCACTGTTAAATTTTGAAATATATTTTGAAAACACTTGATGGTCACGCGCTGAACTGGAGCAGAGGACGTCACCATGGAAACGGGGCTCAGCCCAACTGTCAAGCAGCTGAACGGAAGCTGTCTCTCATGGTTGTTTTCTCTCATTTCAGGTAAGTTTAATCCCTAATTACAACAATGTAACATAAAAGGGTCCCTGAAACTTTCTTTCATGTAAATGACACGCTTTCGTTGAAAATGTACTTTATAGAGATGGGCAGTGTCTTCAGAAAAAGTCCGTTAGCACCGTAATGCTAACTACAAGAGGTAACTTTATATGCATCTTTCACAATATATTTCGCCTACATCAGCATGAATCTGTAATTTTCTTATATATGTGTGTGTTTACATAATATTTTCATAATATGTGTGTGTGTTTGTTTGCCTGTTAGTTATTTTGATGTCCACACTGTAAGAGTATTACTCGGTTAGTAAACCTAAAACTTTAAGTTCTGTTATTTTTCTTTTAATTTGTTTGTATAATCTGTAAATTATTTTTCTTTTCTGCATTTCACCTCTGCTATTGTTTATTTCTAATAAACCTGGCATTGTATTATAAATATTGTTGGCTTTGACAGATTGTTTATGTTCTAGATTCTTCCATGCTGATGGCCGTGCATGTATCCAGCTGAAGAACATTTTTAGACATTATGAAACATATGACTAGTAAGTAATACCTCAAACATACACTACCATTCAAACGTTTAAGGGTCAGATTTATCATGTATTTAAAATAAATATTTTATACTCACCACTGCTGCATTTATTTGATTAAAATACAGTAAAATAGTAACATTGTGAAATTATTAGGGGTGACCCGACTAAAGTTTTTCATAGTCGAATCTGAATTTTAAAATCTTGGTGATATTCGACTGATAGTCTAATCATATGTTTAGGGGCAGAATACACCGAGTCAAGTCATAATTACATTCGACAGTCATAATTACTGATCTTAACACACAGGTAAAATGTGTAATGAACACCTCGCAGATACAAACGGGGTAAATAATAGTTCATCATTGATAGATCTTTTCTATTTCAGAGACTGAAAATCATTGATTAAAACACAAGGTAATTGTAACTTATTGGAAGAGGAATAATAAGAAGAAAAGAAAATGCATGTGTGACTTAATATTGCTTATTTTGCAGTGTGTTGAAAGTGCTTTATTCTCATCTTTGTGCATTTTCAGATGTTGTGCATATTTATGGATCAAATTATTTAACGTTGTTTAACTTTTTAACATTATAATATTGGTTGTCTTCTCTTTTTTCAGAATTAAGCTCCAACCCCAGTTAAACAGATCTGAGCAGCTGATCAAGGATCAGCAGAAACTCTGCAGAACGGTGCTCCTCCAGCCCAGGACTGGACACCAGTGTTGTAAGTCATTCTGTCTCTTTATAGTTCATGTTCAGAACATATTGCAGGAGATCTCAGCATTGTCTCTCAAGGTCCACTTACATGCAGAGTTTTGCACCAACCTAGTGCAACCTTGTGTACACAATATATTCACAACTTGGCAAACTGAAGCTGATTGAGACGTAAACTCTGCATGACAGTGGACCTTAAGCCAAGTAAAGGTCTCTGCAGGAAAGTAATGGGAGTTACCAGATTAGGGTGTTTTTAGACCATGATACTTGATTGGCTGACGTAGTGACGGTAGGTTTAGGGGTGGGGTTAGGTAAGGGGGATCATTTTGATTGCATGATTTAGAAACACCCAGCAGTTTGAAAACACACACTCAATCATAAACGCCCACTTTTACTCTGCAGAGACCCAAGTCTCACCTTAAGGGCCAGAGTTGACAACCCCTGATATACTAATTAGTTAATAATCCCTCGTGAAGAATGAGTACACTTTAATTTGTACATTTTGGACAAGGACAACCATTGTTTTTGTATTATTAATTTACATTTTAGTTACTGTTTTCTTTCTCACTTTAGATGCTGGAGAAAAAACAGTGAGGCTAAAGCATTCAAAGTGGAAACATCTGCCGTGGCTCATTAATCCAGAATTGGGATGGAGGAAGGAGGAGAAGAAGCAGAAGATCAGAGATCAGGCAGAGATCTACTGGTGCCCCTGTGGGAAACCATTTACCTAATGTGTTAGTTAAACCAAAGATTTTCATCACTCACCTTTACGTTGTTCCAAGCCAGACTTTTGTTCATCTTTGAAACATAAATGCAGAACTTTTTAATGAAATCTGAGAATTTTTTTTATTTATATAAAATAACGCATTCACACAAGCACCATGATGCATCAGTGTTGCATTGGCGTGAGAGCTGGCGCTTTTGGTGCTTTTTGTGAAAATCCATTGGGGATTCCTAATTTCTGAATAGATTTTTTTTGCTGTTGTTGTTGTTTTTTGCGTACACAAGGCATCTGTTAAAAAAAATATCTTCATTTGTGTTCTGCACAAAAGGGTGTTATGGGTTTGGGGCAACATGAGGGTAAGAAATTAATGACAGAATTTAAATTTTTGGTTGTTCTAATGTGGTTATAATTGTTCATAGTTTATTGTCTTGAAAAATTGTATTTATACAGAAAGTTTGATTAATTTGATAAGTTTATAGTAAAGACTTTTAAATTGATATAAAAAATCAAAATAAATACTACTCTTTTGCAAGGTCTATTAAAAATAATACTGATGTAATGGTTTCCACAAAATATTGGGCAGCACAACTGTTTTAAACATTGATAATAATCAGAAATGTTTCTTGAGCAGCAAATCATATATTATAATGATTTCTGAAGATCATGTAACACTGAAGACTGGAGTAATTGTGTTAAAAATTCAGTTTACAGTCATAAATTACATTTTACACTGCATCCACATAGAAAACAATTATTTCTGTAATTATATTTCACAATATTACTGTTTTTACGGTCTGTTTAATCAAAGGAGGCTTAAGATGTGATCAAGAATTTACATGAAAGATGTAATGTGTCAATAAATGTGTCAATATACCGTGAATTGTCTCATTTTCACTAATTAGGAATATGAAAAATAATGCACGGTTGTTATTAGGTCCGAAGTCTTTTCAACTTTAACTTTACAACCATATTTAGACGTAATTTTGACGTCTTTTTATAGACGTCTTTTCACGACCTGAAAAAGACATCGTTTCATCTTTCACTTTTCAACGAGTTTTTGCTGGGTCAGATCGGGACTTCAGAGCGGGTCCGCGAATCATTTGAGTCATTTGAGTCAGATCGCGACTTCAGAGCGGGTTCGCGAATCATTTGCGTCATTTGAGTCAGATCGCGACTTCAGAGCGGGTCCGCGAATCATTTGAGTCATTTGAGTCAGATCGCGACTTCAGAGCGGGTCCGCGAATCATTTGAGTCATTTGAGTCAGATCGCGACTTCAGAGCGGGTCCGCGAATCATTTGCGTCATTTGAGTCAGATCGCGACTTCAGAGCGGGTCCGCGAATTATTTGATTTGAGTCAGATCGCGACTTCAGAGCGGGTCCGCGAATCATTTAAGTTATTTGAGTCAGATCGCGACTTCAGAGCGGGTCCGCGAATTATTTGAGTTATTTGAGTCAGATCGCGACTTCGGAGCGGGTCCGCGAATCATTTGAGTCATTTGAGTCAGATCGCGACTTCAGAGAGCGTCCGCGAATCATTTCATCGTTTTATTATTTTATTTATTTTATGTATTTTATTTACTTTATTTATTTTATTTCATTTTATTTTATTTCCTGCTCTGTACTTCAGTCTTTCTGTCAATGCTTTATACACATCATGATAATGACAGTCTGAACATTATGCATTAAATTTAATTCACCATCATTTATTTATTTATTTATTTTTACTTGTATTTTGCCAGGGCCATTTTAGGCTTTAATTTTATATTTGGAGATACAAATAAGTCAAATGAAAAAAAAAAGTCTTCTAGCAAGCAATTGCTTTAGAAATGATAGTATGTTGTATTTAAGTTATGGATTATTTTGGCATAGTCTATCATTCCAGTATACTTTTCTAAAAAAAAAAAAAAAAAAAACCTTTTTTTATGTTGTATGTGATTAATTGTAAGTATTGGAAACAATATAAAATGTTTGTTCATCTCATATTCGTCACTCTTGGTGTAAATTGCAATTCACTGAAAAGAGTTTAAAGTGCATATGATGGGATGTATATAATGTGTGTTTGTAGTAAGTGATGCTCTGAATGTGTCTCTCAGGAATCAGAGGGACGTATCAAGGCCTCACAGCGACCGTCCTCAAACAGGGATCCAATCAGGCGATCCGGTTCTTCGTCATGACCTCTCTGAGGAACTGGTACAAGGGTGAGAGTCTGCAGCATCACACTGAATATAAAACACTCAGAAAGAGTCTCATCTGATCACATTGGGTGTTTTCTGGATGTGTTTTAGGTGACAATCCCAACAAATCCATCAACCCCGTCATCACCGGAGCGTTCGGTGCGATCGCAGGAGCGGCGAGTGTGTTTGGAAACACGCCGCTGGACGTCATCAAGACCAGAATGCAGGTGCACAGATCAGTTATCAAGATTATTATTCACATTTATTTAAAATGTATTCAGAATTTGATTTATAAAGCACTTATAAATAAAATAAGCAGCTCTTGATATTTATGGTTTCTTGCCCCAAATTTCAGTCCTTTTTTGTCAATCAGCTGAGATTGTAACACTATGTTGGTAATTAACTTGCTATTATAAAATAAAAAGGTTTTTAAGGTGAAGTGTGTACTAGAGTACTTCTGTTGGAAATGAAGTTTTTATGAAAATGTGTTTTTTTAGGGTTTGGAAGCTCATAAATATAAAAACACAATGGATTGTGCCCTGAAGATCATGCAGCATGAAGCACCAGCGGCGTAAGTGTGTGTGTGTGTGTGTGTGTGTGACAGAGAGAGAGAGAGAGAGTGTGTGTGTGTGTGTGTGTATGTGTGACAGTTAAATTCCTGAAATATTATAATATATTATAAAACTTAATTATAGTAATAACGAATATTAAATAAATATTTTAGGTCAAAGGGATTCAGCTGACAAAAAAAGATATTGTTCGAGAACCCCTGATTTATCTGTGCCAGTATCACTGAGATACTATTATAGATTTTATAAAAAAATGTAAATAGTTTTTATTTTGATATTTTCTTTTAACATTTTAATTTAATAAAGTTATAGTAATTTGTTATTTTTTAAATATATATTTTTTCTCATTTTTATTTCAGTTTGACTTGAGAAATGTTAAATGTTGCCTGGGCAGCTAGCTGAAACAGAGTCTGTTTTTGATGATATATTGAAGTCGAGCAGTGGATGTTGTTATGGCTGTGGCTCAGTGATGAATGTGTTGGTGTGTGTGTGCAGGTTTTACAAGGGCACGGTCCCACGGCTGGGCCGAGTGTGTTTGGACGTGGCCATCGTCTTCATCATCTACGAGGAGGTTGTGAAGGTCCTAAACAAAGTCTGGAAGACGAAGTGACGACCGTGGTCTCGTTCTTCACATCACTTCTGCTTTTAAACACGCACACAATATTTGAAAATAACATTAGTTCATAAAGCAGCTGCAGTCAAATTAACATTAAACACTGTCTGTGCCACATTTAACTGATTTTGTTCATTAATAAATCGATTATTTAACTGCTAGATGTAATAGAGAGCGAACATGTATGTTTACAGATGTTAAACTCTGAGCCAGAGGAATAATCTAGAGAAAAGTGTGACCGTAAATTAATTTAATGTTTTAACGTGGGAAAATCCTTAAGAGGAAGTGGGAATATTTACAAATAGAGAGTTTATGAATATTTATAGATGTATTTACTTAACTACAGATCATTCCATAATACTGTACGAATTCCATTGAAAATTTATTCTATTTTTAAGTTTCTGACATTTCTACTTAAAATTTTGTGTTTTTACTAAGGCTAATATTTTTACATTTGTAAAGCCTTTTTATTAATTATTTTGAATATATTTATTTTGCTGTTGCACATGTGCCTTTTAACCATCAAACTCTGGCATTTATTTTTCAACACAAACAAAGACATTTTTAATAATTATTTTGTCAGTTTTAAAGCCTGTTTTCAGACGTGACCTGCTGTATCTGTCTCTGTGCAATATCATCTCTATTATACACAACTCGAATACAGATTCAGTGAATGTCAAATACACCTCAGAGTCGAACTGAAATGGATTATTAAAGTGTTTCTGCAGCATGCATCTCCAGCTGTGTGTGTGTGTGTGTGTGTGTGTGTGAGAGAGAGAGAGAAATAGTGTCATCTATCTATATATCATTTATTGACCCTAATTAAATGTACAGTGCTGCTGCTGGCCGCTAGAGGGCAGAATCTGCATTGACAAATCTGTGTGTGTGTGTGTGTGTGTGTGTGTTTGGGGCCTTTAGAAATACTCTTTGGGATTGTTTGTGCCATATCCTGTGATGTGTGTGTTCTTGGCCTTTTCTTTGTAGATCTAGACTGAAGGCTTCTTAGACTAAATGCTAATGTGCTAATAAAATTATTTTATATTAACAGTTAAATTTGTGATATTGTGTTAAAAAGTTCCCAACATTTTATTTTATTTTAAAGTTTGTGTAAACAAGATCTGATTTTGTACAAGATAAACAAATCTCACAAATTACTTAATATATCTACCTGTCAGAAAGACCATAGGAACGGAAATTAAGAAACTGTTTCTGACGGACTGATATTGTAGTTGCTACTTCCAGTAGACTGATGCAATAGCCAGCTCCAGACGTGCGCTCTCCATTATTGTTCAATGTTGTGCGTTCATGCAAACAAATGTGAGTAATCATGTAAATATTTAACACTTTGTAGTTATAATTGTGAATGTCTGGCGATCTGTGGAATGTTTTAGAGATGTGTAATGACGACCGCGAATAGGCGCTAATTTCCATAAGACGCGTTAGTCTGATCACATTGAACACACCTGTTGTTGTATTTCATGCTGCGTCATGGCGTGTATTGGAGTTTACATATATAATATTCATATATTATCTGATAGTTAAATATTCATTTGTGATGAGTGATTTAATCAGTTATTGATATTTTGTGAGTTAATTTGCAGTGAATATATACAGATGTTGTATTCATATTGTATTCTCTTTATCTGTTTAACAGACCACAAAACGCAATAACCTATGTCAAATACTGCCATTTGATCCATCACATCTTCAGATGATGTTGTAAGGGATATCACTGCTTACCTGAAAAGTACTATTAAAGAAAAGCTTGAAAGGACTCACATCGACCATGCTTGATTCTCTATCCGGAATCAATGTCCATATTTGTCCGCCAGTAGAACTGAGAATTTAACAAGGTTGACAGAGGTGGTAATCTGCAACAAATTGGTCCTTCGAGCCGGATTACTGGCAACAGCAAACAATATGGACACTGCAGCTAGTGATGCAGCGGAGCCTGTGGTCAGACCCAAGAGACAAAGTAAACCACCTTCACATCTGAGTGACTATGAGGTTGGCTACATACCTCCAGTGGACCCTCCTCCAATCTCTTCTTCTCGCTGTCACAGCCAACATAAGAGCCAATCGAGGAAAACGTCCCACAGTAAAGCCAGCTCTCATTCCAGATCCAGTGGTCATTCCATTATCTCTGGTGTGCAAGCTACTTCTGCACTCACAAGCAGTCAGGCAGCCATGGTGGACGAGAGAATCAAGCAGAGGCAGTATGACAACTTACGTCAGCAGATAGAGGAGGACACGTTGGCAGAAATAGAATATCAGAGGCTGCAAACACAAGCTAAAGAGGCTCAACGTGTTCAGGAAGAGGCTCTCATGGCAAAGGAAGCACTAACTAACCAATTAGAACGACGACGTAAGCTAAAAAAGGCAGAGACTGACCTAGAAGTGGCCAAACTTGTGAATTCTTTGCTCAGCCAAGACTTGAGTGTAGATGATGCGGGTCCTGAAGGATCCCCAGACACAACCGTGCCACTACCACAGTCACTTCATGCCAGCCCAGTCCAGTCTCATGTATCTCCGCAATCTCCCAGCCCTGTATTGTCCATGATGCAAGCAAAGCAGACTGTCTCAGAGGCACAGAGCACATCAAGGGGACTATGCATAGTTCAGTCACTCAAAACTCCTCCATTGACATTACAAGCAACTATGCCATTACTGGTTCCAGCTTACACCGCACATCCGCTGTCCGCATGTACAGTCACTCAAACCCAAGGAAGATCACAAGTAG
Source organism: Carassius gibelio (assembly GCF_023724105.1). Classification (NCBI taxonomy): domain Eukaryota; kingdom Metazoa; phylum Chordata; class Actinopteri; order Cypriniformes; family Cyprinidae; genus Carassius; species Carassius gibelio. The sequence continues at coordinate 2,896,434 of NC_068403.1, read as the reverse complement.
CACATTATCAGGAGAATATGTCACATGTCTTGCAGCAGCCAAGCCCAGTCTCAATACCACTACCTCCATTCAACCCTGTGCAACAAGCAGCGACTCAGCTTGCGACACCATACACAGGTAGTGTTCTGACATCACAGACTAGACCTCCTGTTGCACCCATTGCATCAACCTCACATGTGAATACTCCATTACAAAGGCAATCAGCCCCTCTTATGAGTCAGAATCAGCCTATTCCAACCACTCATCATAGAGCACCTCTCTTATCTAACACACCTATCTGCCCTCAACCATATTCACCTCTACCTGTTCCTCAAGCTGGTTACATGCCTCAACCCGGGACAGAACTTCTGATGGCAGCAGCCTATGGCATTCCTCGCCCCACACTACCAGTGTTTGAGAGTGGCACTGAAAGTGACTTTGCCTTGTTGAAGTTGGCCTTAGATAATCTCTTAAGTCACCATACTCACATCAGCGAGCAGTACAAATACCAAGTGTTGCTGAGTCACCTGAAATTTGCTAGTGCCCAACAACTGGCTAAAGCATATATGCACCACCCACAGCCATACACCACAGCCTTGCAAGCTTTGCAGGAGAAGTATGGCCAGCCCAGGCAGCTTGTGCAATCTGAGTTAGGTGCAATCATGACTACCCCACCCCTTAAAATGGGTGATTCCAATGCATTTGACTCATTCGCCTTATCTGTCCAGTCCCTAGTAGGCATGCTGAGAACACTGGAAGGTCAAAACGGGTATGAGCTCATGTGTGGTTCTCACGTAGAGCGCCTTCTGAGTAAACTGCCACCTGCTTACCGAGACAGCTTCGTAGAATACTGCCTGAGTCATGGAATTCTACAAACTGGTACAGACAGAACCTATACTCTCCCCGACTTAGCATCCTGGTTACAAACGAAGTCACAAGCTAAACGTATCTCAAGCCGAGCAGCCGCTGTATTTCAGTCCGACACTACAAAGTCATCTGGGAAGAGTAAATACACTCCATATCATCGAGAGCGTTCAACACCTATACTTCTGACATCAGAGAAATCTGTCAAGCCTTTTGCACCGGCACAAGTAAAAGTCATTTCCAAGCCAAAGCCCTATTGTCCTCATTGCGACAACCAAGATCACTATCTCAACTCCTGTGATAAATTCAAAAGGCTGACCACAGATCATCACCTGGATCGCAGAGGGCAAACGCTGTTGGAAGTGTGGTCGGAATCATTCAGCTGACTCCTGTAACCTCAAGCGACTGTGTAAAATCTGCAAAGAGCTTCACCTTACCGTGCTGCATGACTCAATTAATGACACCTCCAGAGCAGTGCTTATGGTAAGCCTACCATCGACACAGATCTATCTAGATAGACCCAACCGCTCACAGAAAGTCATGCTTAAAGTAGTCAGAGTCCTCTTGCACAATGGTGGCCAAACCATGGAAGCTCACGCTGTCTTAGATGACGGCTCTGAAAGAACTATCGTCCTTCCCCAAGTAGTTCAACAGCTCAGGCTAAATGGAGCTCCAGAAGTTCTTCCCTTGCAGACAATCCACCAGAGCCATACCAAACTTGATGGGTCCACAGTAACCTTTGAGGTGTCTTCTCTCATCAAACCTACTGAGAGGTATGTGATTCGAAACGCATTTACTTCCTCTGGTTTAAGCCTTGCTGAACATACTTACCCTGTGGCAGCACTCCAGAAAGCATATCGCCACTTGAGAGGTCTACCCTTACAACCAGTTGACAACGTCAAACCCTTACTCCTCATAGGGTCTGATATGCCACACCTCCTGATGCCAGTTCAGCCAGTGCGAAGAGGAGCAGAGAGCAGCCCCATTGCCATATGTACCAAGCTTGGTTGGGTACTGCAAGGCCCAACCCTTACGAAAATTAACCATGGTTTTACTACAAATAAAACCAAAAAACCATGGTTACTGTAGTTAAACCATGGTAACCACAAACTAACCATGGTTTTGCTATATTAACCATAGTTTAACCACGGTATTTGTAGTAAATCTGTGGTTTTACAAATGGCAGTCAATACGCCAAAAAACCATGGGTTACTACAGTTTTACTATAATAAAACCATGGTTATTTTTTGTAAGGGAATGTGTCCAATTCAGCCCCCTAAAGGTCTGCAACAATGTTTGCATATTATGACAGCCCCAACACGTGACGAGCTGTATCAGCATGTTGAGCGCTTGTGGCAAGTTGACACTGTTCCATACAATGAAAAGGTGATAACAAGATCGAAACAAGACCAACAGTGCTATAACCTTTTGCAGACTGCCACTGTCAGAGTGAACGTGGATGTTGTCCTGCGGTATGCTACTCCACTGCTGAGGCGCACTCCTATCCCTTTGCTTAACGCAGGTATGGAGTCTGTGCTCCCCAGCTTAAAAAACATTGAGAGAAAACTGGCCAAGAATCCTGAGCAAGCACAAGTTTACTGTTCTGAGATTCAAAAGCTTGAATCAGCAGGCTACATTGCTAAGATAGCACCAGATGAGGTAGACAAGTCCACAGAGTCGTGGTTCATTCCCCACCACATAGTGCACCACAATGGAAAGGATCGAATAGTCTACAACTGTTCCTTCCAGTACCATGGTCAGAGCTTGAATCAACTCCTTCCAGGGCCAACACTTGGGCCATCTCTGTTGGGCGTGATATTGAGGTTCCGACAACATGCAGTTGCAGTGAGCGGGGACATAAAAGGCATGTTCCACCAAGTACGTTTATTACCTGGTGACAAATCGGTACTGCGATTCATCTGGAGGAACATGAACCAGGAAGCTCACCCAGACATTTACGAGTGGCAGGTACTTCCCTTCGGTACGACCTGCAGCCCATGCTGCGCCACTTATGCTCTTCAGTATCATGCCCAAGAATACCGACATACCATGGCTGGATTAGTTGACATAGTGGAGACCTCATTTTATGTGGATAACTGCCTTCACAGTACCCCCGATCAAGGTGAGGCCAAGGCCATAATAGATGGATTGCGTCAGTCCTTGTTACAGGGAGGCTTTGAAATCTGACAATGGGCATCCAATGTGCCATCCATTCTCCGGCACCTCCCATCGGAAGCAAGATCAGCTAGTAGTGAGTGCTGGTTGTCTCAGAGTAGCACTGACCTGCAAGAACTTACACTCGGCTTACAATGGAATTGCCTCGACGACACCCTTGGGTATAGAAACCGTGTAGCAGAACCTGCTCAGCCCACTATGAGGAACCTGTATAAGACTTTGGCAAGCCAATATGACCCCTTGGGGTTCATCCTTCCCTTCACCACGAGGGCAAAGACTCTGATCCAGGATCTCTGGAAACACAACCTAAGCTGGGATGACCCTATTGAACCCTTACATCTGCGTGAGAAATGGTCCACATGGATTGCAGAGCTTTCCAGTATCACCAAACTACAATTCCCTCGACCTTATGCTCCTGGCAAGTCCGACACTCCGTCCACTGTCAGAGAGTTACATGTCTTTTGCGACACCTCTGAGAGGGTATATGGATCTGTCGCCTACCTTCAGGTCAACGACGAGAGTGATGAAGTCCATGTCACCTTTGTCCTTGCTCGATCGAGAGTGGCCCCTAGGAAATGTCTATCTATGCCCCGCCTGGAGTTGTGCGCGGCGCTCTCTGGAGCTCAGATGGCCAAAGTCATACAGACTGAACTTACCATTCCCATACACCAAGTCACATACTGGACCGATTCAACCACGGTGCTGCATTGGTTAAAATCAGAATCTTGCCGATACAAAGTCTTTGTGGGGTCCAGAGTAGCCGAGATCCAGACACTGACAGATGTTTTCAGATGGCGGTATGTTGACTCTGCTAGAAATCCCGCTGACCACATCACCAGGGGTCTTACTTTAGCGGAACTAGCTTGCCCCCACCAATGGAGATCCGGTCCTTCCTTCCTGACTCAACCACAGAATAAGTGGCCAGCATTACCCAGTACAGGATCTGAACCAGACCTGAGTGAGATGAAAAGAGCATCCTTTGTTGGAGCAATCACAGTTGTTCCCAGTCCAGTGCCTTTAGACATCAGTCAATTCAGAACCTGGAAGGAGCTACTTCAAGCAACTGTGGAGTCCTGTGATGGGGCGGCCAACTCTGACAACTCTTCTGAAGCCTCAAGGTATATACAGGCAGAGAAGCTCCTCTTAGCACAGGCACAGCTTGATTCATTTCCAGAAGAATTGCGGGCTTTGAAAGCTGGACAATTCATCTCGACAGACAGCCGATTGAGGTCTCTTGCTCCAGAATATGACAAAAATACTGGTCTTATCAGAGTGGGAGGACGACTTCGTCGTATTGAAACCCTGCCTCCTGATTTCATTCACCCTATTGTTCTAGACCCTCAACATCAGGTCACAAAGTTGCTCATCCAAGACATAGATCAACAGCTCAATCATCCTGGTGCAGAACGAGTACTAGCGGAGCTACGCCGTCGATATTGGGTGCTTAGAGGCCGTGAATCTGTGCGCAGACACCAACATTTCTGTCAGGATTGCTAATTTTGGCGCTCCAAGCCACAGAACCCAAAGATGGCTGACCTTCCACCATGCAGGCTACGTCTGTTCAAGCCACCATTCTTCTCCACTGGCGTAGACTGCTTCGGGCCCTTTCAGGTGAAGATAGGTCGACGTCATGAAAAGAGATGGGGGATCTTATATAAGTGCTTGACGACCAGATGTTTACATCTTGATCTCCTTGAACACCTAGACACAGATGCCTTTCTCCTGTCTTTACGACGCTTTATAGCCCGGAGAGGGAATCCCTTTGAGATACTATGTGACAACGGCACCAACTTCACTGGAGGCGATCATGAGTTAAGAGAATCCTTTAGTCAAATGACACCTGAACTTCAGACACAACTGGCTAAACAGCAGATCCAGTTTCACCATATCCCACCGAGCTCCCCTCATTTTGGCGGTACATGGCAGCGAGAGGTGAAGTCAGTTAAGACTGCTTTACGAGTCATTTACAGGAACAATTCGTGCCTGAATCTGTGCTGCAAACATTACTAGTGGAAGTAGAGGGCATACTCAATTCCAAGCCACTTGGCTATGTTTCATATGACATTGCAGACCCGGACCCTGTGACCCCGAACATGTTACTCATGGGACGCCGTGATGCCTCCTTACCACAAGTCCTTTATGACTCCAACGAGCTCTTGGGCAAACGCAGGTGGCGACATAGCCAGGTATTGGCTGATCAGTTCTGGACTGCTTTCATACGCAGCTATCTACCAGAACTACAGGGCAGACAGAAATGGACATCGGATGGCAAAGGGTTGGCAGTAGGACAAGTGGTGCTCCTAATTGACCATCAACTCCCACGAGCACTATGGCCTGTGGGTACCGTGACAGAGACCTATGCAGGAGCAGACAAGAGGATTCGGACAGCTAAAGTCAAAGTCAAGGACAAAACATATCTGTTTAACAGACCACTGAGGGGAAGTCGTGGCCTAATGGTTAGAGGGTTGGACTCCCAATCGAAGGGTTTTGGGTTCTAGTCTCGGGCCGGACGGAATTGTGGGTGGGGGGAGTGCATGTACAGTTCTCTCTCCACCTTCAATACCATGACTTAGGTGCCCTTGAGCAAGGCATCGAACCCCCAACTGCTCCCCGGGCGCCGCAGCATAAATGGCTGCCCACTGCTCCGGGTGTGTGCTCACAGTGTGTGTGTGTGTGTGTGTTCACTGCTCTGTGTGTGTGCATTTCGGATGGGTTAAATGCAGAGCACAAATTCTGAGTATGGGTCACCATACTTGGCTGAATGGCTGAATGTCACTTCACACAACGCAATAACCTATGTCAAATACTGCCATTGATCCATCACATCTAACTGCTTACCTGAAAAGTACTATTAAAGAAAAGCTTGATATCAACATTACCCTTACATTAAAATAAGAATTTTCAAGAAATTAAAACTTTTATTAAGCAAGGATGCATTCAATTGATCAAAAGTGACCAAAAAAATAGTTCTACAAAACAATTATATTTCGAATAAAAGGTGTTGTTCCGAACTTTCTATTCATCTGTGAATCCTGAAAAATGTAATGTAAGGTTTTCTACATTGGTAAAAATCAGAAATGTTTCTTGAATAGCAAATCAGCATCAAGGTTATTAAATAAATAACTAATAAGTAATAAGTAAGCATCACAAACGGCCATTTGAGTCGAGTTAGATCGGGACAGAGTGGGCCCGCGAATCATTTGAATCATTTGAGTCATATCGCAACTTCAGAGCGGGTACGCGAATCATTTGAGTCTTTCCCACCCAGTACCGGACATCATTTGGACGTCGTATTCTGGTCTAAATCAAGACGGCCCGTCATGGCCATCTTTTAGACCAAAAAGCGATGTTGAAAATTGGTCTTCATTTGTTCCATCGGATTTGGTCCAAATTAAGACAAAAAAGTGACATTTAACGTCTTTTATTAAAAAAAATTTTAAATCCAAATTTAGCCCAAAAATAAATGTAGATGGGCTTTAGTCCAAATTTAGCAGAAAAAAACTTTTATTTCGCACCACGAAGCCATTAACATAAACTAGTGAAGAAATATAGGCTATTAGACATCATGTCTGAAGCACTGTTAAATATATTGAAATATATTTTGAAAACACTTGATGGTCACGCGCTGAACTGGAGCGGAGAACATCACAATGGAAACGGGGCTCAGCCCAACCATGGTTGCCAGGGTAGCGGTTTTCAGCACAATTTGGCTATTTTAGAAAAGGAGTTGCTGGAAAAAATAGTTGCGGGTTGCGTTTTTTTGGGCTACATTTATAATGTACCGCGGCCGCAAAAAAAATTAAATTTGGCTAGAGCAGAATTCTTTGCTAAATATAATGAGGATTCGAGCTTACATGCAAAGAAGAAACATATGCTGCCATGAATTTAAACCATCACCACGGATGCTTTCTCTCTTTACTGCTGAAATCTATTCAGCACCACCTGAGAAGGGTGGGGAAGAGAGCACCAATGTCTAAAATAAAACAGCCCCGATATTGTATATGGTTCTGTTCAAATCTGTAATCAAAATGAGGCTGCGCAGTTAGACCATCTAAGAAGAAAATGTTGTGAAAAGTTCTGAAAAAAGAGAAGACAAACAACAACAAAAACAAAGGGACAAGTGTTCAAGTTCACCCAGTAAGCATATCTGTAATAATATTAGTGGTGGGCCGTTATCGCCGTTAACGTGCTGCGTTAACGCGAGACTCTTATCGGGCGATAAAACAAATATCGCCGTTAATCTATTCTCAAAGTTGGGTTGGGAGCTGGGTCTATACTAAGCAAGCTATGATGACTTTCACCTTGATATTTTATATAACTGACTCGCTGAGGACAGCCTAAAAAGATGACAGGACAGTTGACGGGTCACTGCTGCGCATCGTCACGAAAGCTTATCTTTCTCACGTGTTGTTAAGCCGTACCGCTTGTCGATTTAAACATTAAAATATCCAAAAACTAAACGCGGAGAAGCTGAACAGAGTAGCGCGTGCCGTTCGGTGCGCACGAGAGAGAGAGAGATTTTTTTAATCTAGATTAATCTCACTGTGATCTTGAAATTAATCTAGATTAATCTAAATTAAAATGGCTCATTCGAATTCTGCCGAAGGCATTCAGAATATGTGTTATCCAAATAAAATTGACAAACAGTAAGTCTTTGAGAAGGGGTTTATCAAGCTAGGTGGTGCATTATAAAAGGGGCTCATCTCCTGTTTCCAAAATGTTTCACAAAGTGCTTGAAAAAGCTGTAAACTAATTCCACATTGCACAAGGTGCAGACAACCTTACGCCTGTTTCACACCAATGTTTAAGTTTTTTTTTCAAGTTTGTAGGTGTCAAGGTACAGAAACCAAATAATAGCACTGGATAGTCTTCAATGTAAAAATTAAATATACAATCAAACCTACATTTATTCAGACACCTTCAACATTTCTCACATTATTACAGTTTTGCTATATATATCAATAATTATATCTGGTTTCTGAATAATTTTTGGTTTGACTGTTAAAACTACAAAGAAATTCAGTCAAGAGCAGTGAGTGATTTTCATTTTCATTTTCTTGGATTAACATTACAGAGGCCAGTAGCTAAATTATGGCGCGGCCACTTTAAGAGACCATGAACTCATCCAATATCATTCACATCCCATTTTTTCCCTCAACTGTTTACTTTCACTTAAGAAATAACTGACAGTTTTTTCGATCATAATTTCCAAGGTGGATATTTTATTGATAAAAGCCAGTGTATGTTAATTTAGTTTAACAGTGTGTGAATTTTAATATTGATGCTTGTGTGTAAACAGAACAGCCGCAAATCTGGAGAGAAAAGCATGAGAGAAGTGCTGAGAAGAGAAAAAGTAAGTACAAGTTAGTACTTCTGACTACAGTCAGAAAATATCAGAGAGGATATGTTCTTATTTGACCTTTATTGTATGAGATTGTGTATAAAAAAACAACAGTGTGTGATATTAAGAATTTGGGTAAGACAAAAGGCTAATACTTCAAACTTAAACCTATATAAACAAATTTTAAGGCCCTTTGTGGGAATCCAACCGTTGTCTAATCTGAAAAATTGGGCTAGTTTTCATTCCATTTGGGCGGGTTTTGAGTTGTCCATTGGGCTGGAAATATTTCTGGGACCTGGCAACCTTGAGCCCAACAGTCAAGCAGCCCTTGATTTGAGTCAGATCGGGACTTCAGAGCGGGTCCGCGAATCATTTGAGTAATTTGAGTCAGATCGCGACTTCGGAGCGGGTCCGCGAATCATTTGAGTCGAGTCAGAGCGGGCCCGCGAATCATTTGAATTAATTGAGTCAGATCGCGACTTCGGAGTGGGCCCGCGAATCAATTGTGTCATTTGAGTCAGATAGCGACTTCGGAGCGGGTCCGCGAATCAATTGTGTCATTTGAGTCAGATAGCGACTTCGGAGCGGGTCCGCGAGTCATTTGTGTCATTTGAGTCAGATCGCGACTTCAGAGCGGGTCCGCGAATCATTTGAGTCGAGTCAGAGCGGGCCCGCGAATCATTTGAGTTATTTGAGTCAGATCGCGACTTCGGAGCGGGTCCGCGAATCATTTGAGTCGAGTCAGATCGGCACTTCAGAGCGGGCCTGCGATTCATTTGTGTCATTTGAGTCAGATCGCGACTTCGGAGCGGGTCCGCGAATCATTTGTGTCATTTGAGTCAGATCGCGACTTCAAAGCGGGACCGCGAATCATTTCATCGTTTTATTATTTGCATCCCTTTTTTTTTTTTTTTTTTTTTTTTTTTTCTGCTCTGTTCTTCAGTCTTTCTGTCAATACTTTATACACATCATGATAATGACAGTCTGAACATTATGCATTAAATTTAATTCACCATCATTTATTTATTTATTTTTACTTGTATTTTGCCAGGACCATTTCAGGCTTTAATTTTATATTAGGAGCTACAAATAAGTCAAATGAAAAAAAAAAGAGAAGTCTTCTAGCAAGCAATTGCTTTAGAAATGATAGTATGTTGTCTTTAAGTTTTGCATTATTTTGGCATAGTCTATCATTCCAGTATACTTTTCTCAAAAAAACTTTTCTTGTTGTATGTGAATAATTGTAAGTATTGGAAACAATATAAAATTTTTGTTCATCTCATATTCGTCACTCTTGGTGTAAATTGCAATTCACTGTAAAGAGTTTAAAGTGCATATGATGGGATGTATATAATGTGTGTTTGTAGTAAGTGATGCTCTGAATGTGTCTCTCAGGAATCAGAGGGACGTATCAAGGCCTCACAGCGACCGTCCTCAAACAGGGATCCAATCAGGCGATCCGGTTCTTCGTCATGACCTCTCTGAGGAACTGGTACAAGGGTGAGAGTCTGCAGCATCACACTGAATATAAAACACTCAGAAAGAGTCTCATCTGATCACATTGGGTGTTTTCTGGATGTGTTTTAGGTGACAATCCCAACAAATCCATCAACCCCGTCATCACCGGAGCGTTCGGTGCGATCGCAGGAGCGGCGAGTGTGTTTGGAAACACGCCGCTGGACGTCATCAAGACCAGAATGCAGGTGCACAGATCAGTTATCAAGATTATTATTCACATTTATTTAAAATGTATTCAGAATTTGATTTATAAAGCACAAAAAAAAATAAGAAAGTGCTGTATAAAATAAATAAAAAAATATAAACAAAATATTAGAAGAAACAAGAAAACAAATCAATATCATATTAGAAATCTAAATAAAATAAGCAGCTCTTGATATTTATGGTTTCTTGCCCCAAATTTCAGTCCTTTTTTGTCAATCAGCTGAGATTGTAGCACTATGTTGGTAATTAACTTGCTATTATAAAATAAAAAGGTTTTTAAGGTGAAGTGTGTACTAGAGTACTTCTGTTGGAGAAGTAATGAAAATGTGTTTTTTTAGGGTTTGGAAGCTCATAAATATAAAAACACAATGGATTGTGCCCTGAAGATCATGCAGCATGAAGGACCAGCAGCGTAAGTGTGTGTGTGTAATGACATGGGTATGACACAGGTATTACAAGGAGAGGGTGACTTATGAGGACATAACCCATGTCCCCATTTTTCAAAACGCTTATAAATCATACAGGATGAGTTTTTTTGAGAAAGTAAAAATGCACAAAGTTTCCTGTGAGGGTTAGGGTTAGGTGTAGGGTTGGTAAAGGGCCATAGAATATACAGTTTGTACAGTATAAAAACCATTACACCTATGGGATGTCCCCACTTTTCACAAAAACAAACATGTGTGTGTTTGTGTGTGTGTGTGTGTGTGTGTGTGTGTGTGTGTGTAAGAGAAATAGTGTCATCTATCTATCGTTTCTTGATCCTAATTGAATGTGCAGTGCTGCATTGACAGATCTGTGTGTGTGTGTGTGTGTGTGTGTGTGTATGGGTGTGTGTGTTTGGGGCCTTTAGAAATACTCTTTGGGATTGTTTGTGCCATATCCTGTGATGTGTATGTTCTTGGCCTTTTCTTTGTAGATCTAGACTGAAGGCTTCTTAGACTAAATGCTAATGTGCTAATAAAATTATTTTACATTGACAGTTAAATTTGTGATATTGTGTTAAAAAGTTCCCAAAATGATATTTTATTTTAAAGTTTGTGTAAAACAAGGTCTGATTTTGTACAAGATAAACAAATCTCACAAATTACTTCATTTATCTACACTTACATAAAAAAAAATTTTTTCAAGAAATTAATACTTTTATTAAGCAAGGATGCATTCAATTGATCAAAAGTGACAAAAAAAAATAGTTTTACAAAATAATTATATTTCGAATAAAAGCTGTTGTTCTGAACTTTCTATTCATCTGTGAATCCTGAAAATTTTTTATGTATCACAGTTTCCACAAAAATATAAACGGTTTTCTACATTGGTAATAATCAATGTTTTATTGAGTAGCAAATCAGCATCAAGGTTATTAAATAAATAACTAATAAGTAATAAGTAAGCATCACAAGCGGCCTCGAGTCATTTGAGTCAAGATCGGGACTTCAGAGCGGTTTCGTGAATCATTTGAGTCAGATCGGGACTTCAGAGCGGCCCGCGAATTATTTGAGTCAGATCGGGACTTCAGAGCGGGCCCGCGAATCATTTGAGTCATTTGAGTCAGATCGGGACTTCAGAGCGGGTCCGCGAATCATTTGAGTCGAGCCAGATCGGGACTTCAGAGCGGGACCGTGAATCATTTGAGTCGAGCCAGATCGGGACTTCAGAGCGGGGCCGCGAATCATTTGAGTCGAGCGAGATCGGGACTTCAGAGCGGGACCGCGAATCATTTGAGTCATTTGAGTCAGATCGGGACTTCAGAGATGTTTCGCGAATCATTTGAGTCGACTCAGATCGGGACTTCAGAGCGTGACCGCGAATCATTTGAGTCGAACCAGATCGGGACTTCAGAGCGGGCCCGCGAATCATTTGAGTCATTTGAGTCAGATCGGGACTTCAGAGCGGGACCGCGAATCATTTGAGTCGAGCCAGGTCGGGACTTCAGAGCGGGCCCGCGAATCATTTGAGTCATTTGAGTCAGATCGGGACTTCAGAGATGTTTCGCGAATCATTTGAGTCGACTCAGATCGGGACTTCAGAGCGGGCCCGCGAATCATTTGAGTCATTTGAGTCAGATCGGGACTTCAGAGCGGGACCGCGAATCATTTGAGTCGAGTCAGATCGCGACTTCAGAGCGGGTTCGCGAATCTTTTGGATCAGATCAGATCATTTGGTCCGTCGAATTTGGTCCAAATTAAGCCCAAAAGGCGACGTTGAAAATTGTTCTTCGTTTGGTCCGTCGAATTTGGTCCAAATTAAGCTCAAAAAGCGAAATTTAACTCTTTTTTTTTTTTTTTGCACCACAAAGCCATTAACATAAACTAGTGAGCTAATATATTAGACGTCATGTCTGAAGCACTGTTAAATATATTGAAATATATTTTGAAAACACTTGATGGTCACGCGCTGAACTGGAGCGGAGGACGTCACCATGGAAACGGGGCTCAGCCCAACTGTCAAGCAGCTGAACGGAAGCTGTCTCTCATGGTCAATAGTATGTTCCTGCACAACTGGAGGCTGCAGACTCAGGACCGCAGATCTGGCCCGCAGTTCTAGGACCCTAGTTTTTCCTGACAGCGCCACCTACAGTACTGGCCAATATAGCCATGGCTGCAGTTTCAGGAACGCAGTTCTAGTATCCTGTTGGTTTAGTTTGCAGTCACGTTACTTTGTATATAGCATCAATATATTAATCTCAGTAGCATGTTTTTAAATGTGATTTTTGATTCAAAATGCAGCAGAGTTAAATTACTAAGTGTGCTTTGAGTCACAATTTTAAATTTAAACATGAATTTACACAAAATATAAATGAAATATAAATTTTGTAAAATTGTTGTATATCAATGTTAAAATAATTGTAAAAATGAAGAACCTTAAAAGTCTTGAATTGTCTCTTGAATTATACAGTATATTGATTCACTTCCTTAAGGGGAATTAGCTCATTATCAGGTAAGTTAAAGTTGGAATCAGTGTATGGAGTCACTAAATTACTGCCAATATTTTAAAAGTTGTTGAGAGGCAAGACAAGACACAAGAATGATTCAAGAATGTTTATTTATATACATATATATATATATTATAGTTCAGACCAAAAGTTTGGACACACCTTCTCATTCAAAGAGTTTTCTTTATTTTCATGACTATGAAAATTGTAGAGTCAGACTGAAGGCATCAAGGGCTATTTGAGCAAGAAGGAGAGTGATGGGGTGCTGCGCCAGATGACCTGGCCCCCACAGTCACCGGACCTGAACCCAATCCAGATGGTTTAGGGGTGAGCTGGACCACAGACAGAAGGCAAAAGGGCCAACAAGTGCTAAGCATCTCTCGGGGAACTCCTTCAAGACTGTTGGAAGACCATTTCAGGTGACTACCTCTTGAAGCTCATCAAGAGAATGACAAGAGTGTGCAAAGCAGTAATCAAAGCAAAAGAAGAACCTACAATATGACATATTTTCAGTTGTTTCACACTTTTTTGTTATGTATATAATTCCACATGTGTTAATTCATAGTTTTGATGCCTTCAGTGTGAATCTACAATCTTCATAGTCATGAAAATAAAGAAAACTCTTTGAATGAGAAGGTGTGTCCAAACTCTTGGTCTGTACTGTATATACATGTCTTTTTTGTGACAACATCACAACAGCACCAAAGTGAACCCCTTCTCCATCAGTTGCTGCATGGATAGAATGGCTGTAGGCTTCAACTCTAGAGAAAGAGAGAGCGAGAGACAGAGAGAGATAAATAAGAAACATTTGTTTAACATATTCAACTGGAATATATATATATATATATATATATATATATATATATATATATATATATATATATGAAAAGTGAAAGTCCTTGCAGCATGTGGTGCATCTCTTCAATTCGGGCAGGGATCTCCCTTTTTGATTGTTATATGTATCCTGGAAAAGTGAGAGTGTACTTGTTAGAATATTTTGAGATCATGAAAATATCCCTAGTGCCTTTTTTAATCATCTGTCCTACAATGAGCCTAATCGAATCCATAAAATCACTTCATATTGGCCATGCAAAACATGACAGAAACTAACACATGATAGCAATGTATAACTGTATGTGGAGTAGACCTGCAGATTAGGCCAAATTGTAACAAACTATTAAGATTGCCAAATGCCTAATTTATCATTGCAAAACAATGCCAAAACAACAGGCTAACACATACTGCAACTAGCAAGTCAGTGCAGTTTAATTATGAAATATATTTTATACATAAATATGGTAAAAGAACGACTATTAAGCCAGTATTCACTCTAATACATTAAGCTGCAGGTAAATCTTACAAACCTTACATCAACCATGCTCTTGTCATCTGATAAGTTTAATTAATGTGAAGGCTAGATTCGTCATTAAAACACAATTAGGATTTATGAAATCATAGCCACGAATTAACGTCGTATTAATTAATAAAACTAGCTCACAAATTCTTAATTTGGTGGGAATTAATTATTCATAGTTAGCAGTTCTCACTATGTAAACTTTGCACCGTTTAAACGTTATAAAATAAAACTTAATTAAATATCGTTACTCACCGTCTGGTTGCTGTCCACGTCGTCCATCTTTAATTAGTGTTGATTCAGTACAGTAGGTGGCGCTGTCACAAAAATACTAGGGTCCTAAAGCTGCGGTCACAGAATTGCGGTCCTGAAACTGCAGCCTCCGGTTGTGCAGGAATACCCTTCTCCTCATGGTTGTTTTCTCTCATTTCAGGTAAGTTTAATCCCTAAATTACACAAATGTTACATAAAAGGGTCCCTGAAACTTTCTTTCATGTAAATGACACGCTTTTGTTGAAAATGTACTTTATAGAAATGGGCAGTGTCTTCAGAAAAAGTCCGTTAGCACCGTAATGCTAACTACAAGAGTAACTTTATATGCATCTTTCACAATATATTTCGCCTACATCAGCATGAATCTGTAATTTTCTTATATATGTGTGTGTTTACATAATATTTTCATAATATGTGTGTGTGTTTGTTTGCCTGTTAGTTATTTTGATGTCCACACTGTAAGAGTATTACTCAGTTAGTAAACCTAAAACTTTAAATTCTGTTATTTTTCTTTTAATTTGTTTGTATAATCTGTAAATTATTTTTCTTTTCTGCATTTCACCTCTGCTATTGTTTATTTCTAATAAACCTGGCATTGTATGATAAATATTGTTGGCTTTGACAGATTGTTTATGTTCTAGATTCTTCCATGCTGATGGCCGTGCATGTATCCAGCTGAAGAACATTTTTAGACATTATGAAACATATGACTAGTAAGTAATACCTCTAACATACACTACCATTCAAACGTTTAAGGGTCAGATTTATCATGTATTTAAAATAAATATTTTATACTCACCACTGCTGCATTTATTTGATTAAAATACAGTAAAATAGTAACATTGTGAAATTACTAGGGGTGACCCGACTAAGGTTTTTCATAGTCGAACCTGAATTTTAAAATCTTGGTGATATTCGACTGATAGTCTAATCATATGTTTAGGGGCAGAATACACTGAGTCAAGTCAGACATTCGACAGTCATAATTACTGATCTTAACACACAGGTGAAATGTGTAATGATCATCTCGCAGATACAAACGGGGTAAATAATAGTTCATCATTGATAGATCTTTTCTATTTCAGAGACTGAAAATCATTGATTAAAACACAAGGTAATTGTAACTTATTGGAAGAGGAATAATAAGAAGAAAAGAAAATGCACCTGTGACTTAATATTGCTTATTTTGCAGTGTGTTGAAAGTGCTTTATTCTCATCTTTGTGCATTTTCAGATGTTGTGCATATTTATGGATCAAATTATTTAACGTTGTTTAACTTTTTAACATTATAATATTGGTTGTCTTCTCTTTTTCAGAATTAAGCTCCAACCCCAGTTAAACAGATCTGAGCAGCTGATCAAGGATCAGCAGAAACTCTGCAGAACGGTGCTCCTCCAGCCCAGGACTGGACACCAGTGTTGTAAGTCATTCTGCCTCTTTATAGTTCATGTTCAGAACATATTGCAGGAGATCTCAACATTGTCTCTCAAGGTCCACTTACATGCAGAGTTTTGCACCAACCTAGTGCAACCTTGTGTACACAATATATTCACAACTTGGCAAACTGAAGCTGATTGAGACGTAAACTCTGCATGACAGTGGACCTTAAGCCAAGTAAAGGTCTCTGCAGGAAAGTAATGGGAGTTACCAGATCAGGGTGTTTTTAGACCATGATACCTGATTGGCTGACGTAGTGACGGTAGGTTTAGGGGTGGGGTTAGGTAAGGGGGATCATTTTGATTGCATGATTTAGAAACACCCAGCAGTTTGAAAACACACACTCAATCATAAACGCCCACTTTTACTCTGCAGAGACCCAAGTCTCACCTTAAGGGCCAGAGTTGACAACCCCTGATATACTAATTAGTTAATAATCCCTCACGAAGAATGAGTACACTTTAATTTGTACATTTTGGACAAGGACAACCATTGTTTTTGTATTATTAATTTACATTTTAGTTACTGTTTTCTTTCTCACTTTAGATGTTGGAGAAAAAACAGTGAGGCTAAAGCATTCAAAGTGGAAACATCTGCCGTGGCTCATTAATCCAGAATTGGGATGGAGGAAGGAGCAGAAGAAGCAGAAGATCAGAGATCAGGCAGAGATCTACTGGTGCCCCTGTGGGAAACCATTTACCTAATGTGTTAGTTAAACCAAAGATTTTCATCACTCACCTTTACGTTGTTCCAAGCCAGACTTTTGTTCATCTTTGAAACATAAATGCAGAACTTTTTAATGAAATCTGAGAATTTTTTTAAATCTAAAATAACGCATTCACACAAGCACCATGATGCATCAGTGTTGCATTGGCGTGAGAGCTGGCGCTTTTGGTGCTTTTGAGAAAATCCATTGGGGATTCCTAATTTCTGAATAGATTTTTTTTGCTGTTGTTGTTGTTTTTTGCGTACACAAGGCATCTGTTAAAAAATATCTTCATTTGTGTTCTGCACAAAAGGGTGTTATGGGTTTGGGGTAACATGAGGGTAAGAAATTAATGACAGAATTTAAATTTTTGGTTGTTCTAATGTGGTTATAATTGTTCATAGTTTATTGTCTTGAAAAATTATATTTATACAGAAAGATGGATTAATTTGATAAGTTTATAGTAAAGACTTTTAAATTGATTTAAAAAAATCAAAATAAATTCTACTCTTTTGCAAGTTCTATTAAAAAAATTACTGATGTACTGGTTTCCACAAGATATTGGGCAGCACAACTGTTTTAAACATTGATAATAATCAGAAATGTTTCTTGAGCAGCAAATCATATATTATAATGATTTCTGAAGATCATGTAACACTGAAGACTGGAGTAATTGTGTTAAAAATTCAGTTTACAGTCATAAATTACATTTTACACTGCATCCACAACAATTATTACTGTTTTTACGGTCTGTTTAATCAAAGGAGGCTTAAGATGTGATCAAGAATTTACATGAAAGATGTAATGTGTCAATAAATGTGTCAATATACTGTGAATTGTCTCATTTTCACTAATTAGGAATATGAAAAATAATGCACGGTTGTTATTAGGTCCGAAAAGACTTCTTTCAACTTTAACTTTACAACCATATTTAGACGTAATTTTGACGTCTTTTTATAGACGTCTTTTCACGACCTGAAAAAGACATCGTTTCATCTTTCACTTTTCAACGAGTTTTTGCTGGGTCAGATCGGGACTTCAGAGCGGGTCCGCGAATCATTTGAGTCGAGTCAGATAGCGACCTCAGAGCGGGTCCGCGAATCATTTGAGTCGAGTCAGATCGCGACCTCAGAGCGGGTCCGCGAATCATTTGAGTCGAGCCAGATCGGGACTTCAGAGCGGGGCCGCGAATCATTTGAGTCGAGCGAGATCGGGACTTCAGAGCGGGACCGCGAATCATTTGAGTCATTTGAGTCAGATCGGGACTTCAGAGATGTTTCGCGAATCATTTGAGTCGACTCAGATCGGGACTTCAGAGCGTGACCGCGAATCATTTGAGTCGAACCAGATCGGGACTTCAGAGCGGGCCCGCGAATCATTTGAGTCATTTGAGTCAGATCGGGACTTCAGAGCGGGACCGCGAATCATTTGAGTCGAGCCAGATCGGGACTTCAGAGCGGGCCCGCGAATCATTTGAGTCATTTGAGTCAGATCGGGACTTCAGAGATGTTTCGCGAATCATTTGAGTCGACTCAGATCGGGACTTCAGAGCGGGCCCGCGAATCATTTGAGTCATTTGAGTCAGATCGGGACTTCAGAGCGGGACCGCGAATCATTTGAGTCGAGTCAGATCGCGACTTCAGAGCGGGTTCGCGAATCTTTTGGATCAGATCAGATCATTTGGTCCGTCGAATTTGGTCCAAATTAAGCTCAAAAAGCGAAATTTAACTCTTTTTTTTTTTTTTGCACCACAAAGCCATTAACATAAACTAGTGAGCTAATATATTAGACGTCATGTCTGAAGCACTGTTAAATATATTGAAATATATTTTGAAAACACTTGATGGTCACGCGCTGAACTGGAGCGGAGGACGTCACCATGGAAACGGGGCTCAGCCCAACTGTCAAGCAGCTGAACGGAAGCTGTCTCTCATGGTTGTTTTCTCTCATTTCAGGTAAGTTTAATCCCTAAATTACACAAATGTTACATAAAAGGGTCCCTGAAACTTTCTTTCATGTAAATGACACGCTTTTGTTGAAAATGTACTTTATAGAAATGGGCAGTGTCTTCAGAAAAAGTCCATTAGCACCGTAATGCTAACTACAAGAGGTAACTTTATATGCATCTTTCACAATATATTTCGCCTACATCAGCATGAATCTGTAATTTTCTTATATATGTGTGTGTTTACATAATATTTTCATAATATGTGTGTGTGTTTGTTTGCCTGTTAGTTATTTTGATGTCCACACTGTAAGAGTATTACTCAGTTAGTAAACCTAAAACTTTAAATTCTGTTATTTTTCTTTTAATTTGTTTGTATAATCTGTAAATTATTTTTCTTTTCTGCATTTCACCTCTGCTATTGTTTATTTCTAATAAACCTGGCATTGTATGATAAATATTGTTGGCTTTGACAGATTGTTTATGTTCTAGATTCTTCCATGCTGAAGGCCGTGCGTGTATCCAGCTGAAGAACATTTTTAGACATTATGAAACATATGACTAGTAAGTAATACCTCAAACATACACTACCATTCAAACGTTTAAGGGTCAGATTTATCATGTATTTAAAATAAATATTTTATACTCACCACTGCTGCATTATTTGATTAAAATACAGTAAAATATTAACATTGTGAAATTACTAGGGGTGACCCGACTAAGGTTTTTCATAGTCGAATCTGAATTTTAAAATCTTGGTGATATTTGACTGATAGTCTAATCATATGTTTAGGGGCAGAATACATTGAGTCAAGTCAGACATTCGACAGTTATAATTACTGATCTTAACACACAGGTGAAATGTGTAATGAACACCTCGCAGATACAAACGGGGTAAATAATAGTTCATCATTGATAGATCTTTTCTATTTCAGAGACTGAAAATCATTGATTAAAACACAAGGTAATTGTAACTTATTGGAAGAGGAATAATAAGAAGAAAAGAAAATGCTTGTGTGACTTAATATTGCTTATTTTGCAGTGTGTTGAAAGTGCTTTATTCTCATCTTTGTGCATTTTCAGATGTTGAGCATATTTATGGATCAAATTATTTAACGTTGTTTAACTTTTTAACATTATAATATTGGTTGTCTTCTCTTTTTCAGAATTAAGCTCCAACCCCAGTTAAACAGATCTGAGCAGCTGATCAAGGATCAGCAGAAACTCTGCAGAACGGTGGTCCTCCAGCCCAGGACTGGACACCAGTGTTGTAAGTCATTCTGCCTCTTTATAGTTCATGTTCAGAACATATTGCAGGAGATCTCAACATTGTCTCTCAAGGTCCACTTACATGCAGAGTTTTGCACCAACCTAGTGCAACCTTGTGTACACAATATATTCACAACTTGGCAAACTGAAGCTGATTGAGACGTAAACTCTGCATGACAGTGGACCTTAAGCCAAGCAAAGGTCTCTGCAGGAAAGTAATGGGAGTTACCAGATCAGGGTGTTTTTAGACCATGATACCTGATTGGCTGACGTAGTGACTGTAGGTTTAGGGGTGGGGTTAGGTAAGGGGGATCATTTTGATTGCATGATTTAGAAACACCCAGCAGTTTGAAAACACACACTCAATCATAAACGCCCACTTTTACTCTGCAGAGACCCAAGTCTCACCTTAAGGGCCAGAGTTGACAACCCCTGATATACTAATTAGTTAATAATCCCTCACGAAGAATGAGTACACTTTAATTTGTACATTTTGGACAAGGACAACCATTGTTTTTGTATTATTAATTTACATTTTAGTTACTGTTTTCTTTCTCACTTTAGATGTTGGAGAAAAAACAGTGAGGCTAAAGCATTCAAAGTGGAAACATCTGCCGTGGCTCATTAATCCAGAATTGGGATGGAGGAAGGAGCAGAAGAAGCAGAAGATCAGAGATCAGGCAGAGATCTACTGGTGCCCCTGTGGGAAACCATTTACCTAATGTGTTAGTTAAACCAAAGATTTTCATCACTCACCTTTACGTTGTTCCAAGCCAGACTTTTGTTCATCTTTGAAACATAAATGCAGAACTTTTTAATGAAATCTGAGAATTTTTTTAAATCTAAAATAACGCATTCACACAAGCACCATGATGCATCAGTGTTGCATTGGCGTGAGAGCTGGCGCTTTTGGTGCTTTTGAGAAAATCCATTGGGGATTCCTAATTTCTGAATAGATTTTTTTTGCTGTTGTTGTTGTTTTTTGCGTACACAAGGCATCTGTTAAAAAATATCTTCATTTGTGTTCTGCACAAAAGGGTGTTATGGGTTTGGGGTAACATGAGGGTAAGAAATTAATGACAGAATTTAAATTTTTGGTTGTTCTAATGTGGTTATAATTGTTCATAGTTTATTGTCTTGAAAAATTATATTTATACAGAAAGATGGATTAATTTGATAAGTTTATAGTAAAGACTTTTAAATTGATTTAAAAAAATCAAAATAAATTCTACTCTTTTGCAAGTTCTATTAAAAAAATTACTGATGTACTGGTTTCCACAAGATATTGGGCAGCACAACTGTTTTAAACATTGATAATAATCAGAAATGTTTCTTGAGCAGCAAATCATATATTATAATGATTTCTGAAGATCATGTAACACTGAAGACTGGAGTAATTGTGTTAAAAATTCAGTTTACAGGCATAAATTACATTTTACACTGCATCCACAACAATTATTACTGTTTTTACGGTCTGTTTAATCAAAGGAGGCTTAAGATGTGATCAAGAATTTACATGAAAGATGTAATGTGTCAATAAATGTGTCAATATACTGTGAATTGTCTCATTTTCACTAATTAGGAATATGAAAAATAATGCACGGTTGTTATTAGGTCCGAAAAGACTTCTTTCAACTTTAACTTTACAACCATATTTAGACGTAATTTTGACGTCTTTTTATAGACGTCTTTTCACGACCTGAAAAAGACATCGTTTCATCTTTCACTTTTCAACGAGTTTTTGCTGGGTCAGATCGGGACTTCAGAGCGGGTCCGCGAATCATTTGAGTCGAGTCAGATCGCGACCTCAGAGCGGGTCCGCGAATCATTTGAGTCGAGTCAGATCGCGACCTCAGAGCTTCAGATCGCGACCTCAGACTTCAGAGCGGGTCCGCGAATCATTTGAGTCGAGTCAGAGCGGGCCCGCGAATCATTTGAGTTATTTGAGTCATATCGCGACTTCAGAGCTGGTCCGCGAATCATTTGAGTCGAGTCAGATCGGGACTTCGGAGCGGACCCGCGAATCATTTGAGTTATTTGAGTCAGATCGCGACTTCAGAGCGGGTTCGCGAATCATTTGCGTCATTTGAGTCATATCGCGACTTCAGAGCTGGTCCGCGAATCATTTGAGTCGAGTCAGATCGGGACTTCGGAGCGGACCCGCGAATCATTTGAGTTATTTGAGTCATATCCCGACTTCAGAGCGGGTTCGCGAATCATTTGCGTCATTTGACTCATATCGCGACTTCAGAGCTGGTCCGCGAATCATTTGAGTCGAGTCAGATCGGGACTTCGGAGCGGACCCGCGAATCATTTGAGTTATTTGAGTCATATCGCGACTTCAGAGCGGGTTCGCGAATCATTTGCGTCATTTGAGTCAGATCGGGACTTCGGAGCGGACCCGCGAATCATTTCATCGTTTTATTATTTTATTTATTTTATTTATTTTATTTATTTTATTTATTTTATTTACTTTATTTATTTTATTTCATTTAATTTTATTTCCTGCTCTGTACTTCAGTCTTTCTGTCAATACTTTATACACATCATGATAATGACAGTCTGAACATTATGCATTACATTTAATTCACCATCATTTATTTATTTATTTATTTTTACTTGTATTTTGCCAGGACCATTTCAGGCTTTCATTTTACATTAGGAGCTACAAATAAGTCAAATGAAAAAAAAAGTCTTCTAGCAAGCAATTGCTTTAGAAATGATAGTATGTTGTATTTAAGTTTTGGATTATTTTGGCATAGTCTATCATTCCAGTATACTTTTCTCAAAAAAACAAACAAACCTTTTTGTATGTGAATAATTGTAAGTATTGGAAACGATATAAAATGTTTGTTCAGAGTTTGTAATCTTTGTAAATTGCAATTCACTGAAAAGAGTTTAAAGTGCATATGGGATGTATATAATGTGTGTTTGTAGTAAGTGATGCTCTGAATGTGTCTCTCAGGAATCAGAGGGACGTATCAAGGCCTCACAGCGACCGTCCTCAAACAGGGATCCAATCAGGCGATCCGGTTCTTCGTCATGACCTCTCTGAGGAACTGGTACAAGGGTGAGAGTCTGCAGCATCACACTGAATATAAAACACTCAGAAAGAGTCTCATCCGATCACATTGGGTGTTTTCTGGATGTGTTTTAGGTGACAATCCCAACAAATCCATCAACCCCGTCATCACCGGAGCGTTCGGTGCGATCGCAGGAGCGGCGAGTGTGTTTGGAAACACGCCGCTGGACGTCATCAAGACCAGAATGCAGGTGCACAGATCAGTTATCAAGATTATTATTCACATTTATTTAAAATGTATTCAGAATTTGATTTATAAAGCACTTAAAAAAAATAAGAAAGTGCTGTATAAAATAAATAAAAAAAATACAGGAAAACAAAATATTAGAAGAAACAAGAAAACAAATCAATATCATATTAGAAATCTAAATAAAATAAGCAGCTCTTGATATTTATGGTTTCTTGCCCCAAATTTCAGTCCTTTTTTTTCAGTCAGCTGAGATTGTAGCACTATGTTGGTAATTAACTTGCTATTATAAAATAAAAAGGTTTTTAAGGTGAAGTGTGTACTAGAGTACTTCTGTTGGAAATGAAGTTTTAATGAAAATGTTTTTTTTTTTAGGGTTTGGAAGCTCATAAATATAAAAACACAATGGATTGTGCTCTGAAGATCATGCAGCATGAAGCACCAGCGGCGTAAGTGTGTGTGTGTGTGTGTGTGTGTGACAGAGAGAGAGAGAGAGAGTGTGTGTGTGTGTGTGTGTGTGTGTGACAGTTAAATTCCTGAAATATTATAATATATTATAAAACTTAATTATAGTAATAACGTATATTAAATAAATATTTTAGGTCAAAGGGATTCAGCTGACAAAAAAAGATATTGTTCGAGAACCCCTGATTTATCTGTGCTAGTATCACTGAGATACTATTATAGATTTTATAAAAAAATGTAAATAGTTTTTATTTTGATATTTTCTTTTAACATTTTAATTTAATAAAGTTATAGTAATTTATTATTTTTTAAATATATATTTTTTTATCATTTTTATTTCAGTTTGACTTGAGAAATGTTAAATGTTGCCTGGGCAGCTAGCTGAAACAGAGTCTGTTTTTGATGATATATTGAAGTCGAGCAGTGGATGTTGTTATGGCTGTGGCTCAGTGATGAATGTGTTGGTGTGTGTGTGCAGGTTTTACAAGGGCACGGTCCCACGGCTGGACCGAGTGTGTTTGGACGTGGCCATCGTCTTCATCATCTACGAGGAGGTTGTGAAGGTCCTAAACAAAGTCTGGAAGATGAAGTGACGACCGCGGTCTCGTTCTTCACATCACTTCTGCTTTTAAACACGCACACAATATTTGAAAATAACATTAGTTCATATAGCAGCTGCAGTCAAATTAACATTAAACACTGTCTGTGCCACATTTAACTGATTTTGTTAATTAATAAATCGATTATTTAACTGCCAGATGTAATAGAGAGCGAACATGTATGTTTACAGATGTTAAACTCTGAGCCAGAGGAATAATCTAGAAAAAAGTGTGACCGTAAATTAATTTAATGTAATTTAATGTGTGGGAAAATCCTTAAGAGGAAGTGGGAATATTTACAAATAGAGAGTTTATGAATATTTATAGATGTATTTACTTAACTACAGATCATTCCATAATACTGTACGAATTCCATTTAAAATTTATTCTATTTTTAAGTTTCTGACATTTCTACTTAAAATGTTGTGTTTTTAACTAAGGCTAATATTTTTACATTTGTAAAGCCTTTTTATTAATTATTTTGAATATATTTATTTTGCTGTTGCACATGTGCCTTTTAACCATCAAACTCTGACATTTATTTTTCAACACAAACAAAGACATTTTTTAATAATTATTTTGTCAGTTTTAAAGCCTGTTTTCAGACGTGACCTGCTGTATCTGTCTATGTGCAATATCATCTCTATTATACACAACTCGAATACAGATTCAGTGAATGTCAAATACACCTCAGAGTCGAACTGAAATGGATTATTAAAGTGTTTCTGCAGCATGCATCTCCAGCTGTGTGTGTGTGTGTGTGTGTGTGTGAGAGAGAGAGAGAAATAGTGTCATCTATCTATCTATCATTTATTGACCCTAATTAAATGTACAGTGCTGCTGCTGGCCGCTAGAGAGCAGAATCTGCATTGACAGATCTGTGTGTGTGTGTGTGTGTGTGTGTGTGTGTGTGTGTTTGGGGCCTTTAGAAATACTCTTTGGGATTGTTTGTGCCATATCCTGTGATGTGTATGTTCTTGGCCTTTTCTTTGTAGATCTAGACTGAAGGCTTCTTAGACTAAATGCTAATGTGCTAATAAAATTATTTTATATTAACAGTTAAATTTTTTATATTGTGTTAAAAAGTTCCCAAAATTTTATTTTATTTTAAAGTTTGTGTAAGCAAGATCTGATTTTGTACAAGATAAACAAATCTCACAAATTACTTCATATATCTACACTTTATAATTAAAAATTTTAAACATTTATTAAGCAAGGATGCATTCAATTGATCAAAAGTGACCAAAAAAATTACTTCTACAAAACAATTATATTTCGAATAAAAGGTGTTGTTCTGAACTTTCTATTCATCTGTGAATCCTGAAAAATGTAATGCATCACAGTTTCCACAAAAATATGAAAGGTTTTCTACATTGGTAATAATCAGAAATGTTTCTTGAATAGCAAATCAGCATCAAGGTTATTAAATAAATAACTAATAAGTAATAAGTAAGCATCACAAACGGCCTTGAGTCAGTCAAGATCCGGACCTCAGATCGGGTTCGCGAATCATTTGAGTCAGATCGGGACTTCAGATCGGGTTCGCGAATCATTTGAGTCAGATCGGGACTTCAGAGCGGGCCCGCGAATCATTTGAGTCATTTGAGTCAGATCGGAACTTCAGATCGGGTTCGCGAATCATTTGAGTCAGATCGCGACTTCAGAGCGGGTTCGCGAATCATTTGAGTCAGATCGCGACTTCAGATCGGGTTCGCGAATCATTTGAGTCAGATCGGGACTTCAGAGCGGGCCCGCGAATCATTTGAGTCAGATCGCGACTTCAGATCGGGTTCGCGAATCATTTGAGTCAGATCGGAACTTCAGAGCGGGTCCGCGAATCATTTGAGTCATTTGAGTCAGATCGCGACTTCAGAGCGGGTCCGCGAATCATTTGAGTCAGATCGCGACTTCAGATCGGGTTCGCAAATCATTTGAGTCAGATCGGGACTTCAGATCGGGTTCGCGAATCATTTGAGTCAGATCAGGACTTCAGAGCGGACCCGCGAATAATTTGAGTCATATCGCAACTTCAGAGCGGGTACGCGAATCATTTGAGTCATTCCCACCAAGCCAGTACCGGACGTCATTTGGACGTCGTATTCTGGTCTAAATCAAGACGGCCCGTCATGGCCATCTTTTAGACCAAAAAGCGATGTTGAAAATTGGTCTTCATTTGTTCCATCGGATTTGGTCCAAATTAAGACAAAAAAGTGACATTTAACGTCTCTTATTTTATAAAAAAAAAAATTTAATCCAAATTTAGCCCAAAAATAAATGTAGATGGGCTTTAGTCCAAATTTAGCAGAAAAAAACTTTTATTTCGCACCACGAAGCCATTAACATAAACTAGTGAAGAAATATTAGACATCATGTCTGAAGCACTGTTAAATATATTGAAATATATTTTGAAAACACTTGATGGTCACGCGCTGAACTGGAGCGGAGAACATCACCATGGAAACGGGGCTCAGCCCAACCATCGTTGCCAGGGTAGCGGTTTTCAGCACAATTTGGCTATTTTAGAAAAGGAGTTGCGGGAAAAAATACGGAGTTGCGGGTTGCTTTTTTTTGGGCTACATTTATAATGTACCGCGGCCGCAAAAAAAATTAATTAAAATAAAATAATTGTGGATAAAGATAAAAGTGAACCTTTTATTAGTGGGCGTTGATCCCCGGGAATGAATAGTACTTGGCAACAAACGCTGCTTCTCGCGAGATGCGAGTAGGCGCGCGCCACATGTGCTTTGACATCACAAATCAAGCATCATCATCACGTCACTCACATCAAGAGAGCGTTGTAGTCAGAAGCGTCGGTTCGGTTGTCTGTGGATGAACAAGCAGCATTCTAAAATGTCAAGTAAATGGGGTGTAGTATCCTGGAGTAACCACTAGGTGTCATCTGTATATCTAAGTTGTTGGGTTCTATCTTGGCACGATTGGGATGGAAGAAGAGGTGCCAGGTGGAAGCAGTGTTTGATGTCTGTTGCTGTAACTGCTGCAAACAGAAAGTAAAGTATTAACTTCAACTCAATACATGTGGTGGTGATTTATATGGACATCACATCACATTTTGGCGACGAGGATGAAGCGGAAAGCTTGTGTTGACAACAGATTGAAATTGTGAAAAGGAGCAGAGTGCGGATAACTGTGATGAGGGGGAGAAGAAGCTTGATTAACCATGGCTACAGGAACTATTGGCTCACTAGCAGCATTTGATGCAAAAGTTCAAACATGGTAAGAGTATTCGGAAATAGTGGAGCAATTTTTCGTGGCTAATGGAATCGAAGATGAGGGTAAGCAAAGAGCTATTCTCATAAGTGTTGTGGGACCACAAATGTACAGTGTGATGCGAAATCTTCTGAGCCCTACGAAACCAAGTGAAAAGACTTATCAGCAACTGATAACGATGTTAAAAAATAATTTCAATCCTAAGCCAAGTGAGATTGTACAGAGATTTTAATTTGATTCAAGAACAAAGAAGCCGACAGAGACTGTGACAGAGTATGTAGCTGAGTTGCGTTGTTTAGCACAAGATTGTAATTACGGAGCAACTTTAGATCAAATGCTGAGGGATTGTCTTGTTTGTGGCATAGATGATGATCGGATTCAGAGACGATTGCTTTCAGAAGCAAATCTGACATTTGAGACTACTTTTAAAATTGCAGTAGCTACTGAAGCCGCAAGCAAAAATGTGCTCGATTTACAAAATAAATCCAGGGTACAGGCATGTAACAGCATCATGTTTAAAGAAAGGAAACCGGATCACTGGAAAAGAGGGGAATCTGGTGAACAAAAAGAAAGTAGAGAGTGTCACAGATGCTGCGGAAAAAACCACAAAGCTAACGAATGTAGATTTAAGAAGGATAAATGTTATGTGTGCAGGAAAATTGGACATATCGCCAGAGCCTGTCGCAACAAAAGCAAACAGAGTGGACACGTGACAACGGAAAAAGGGGGAAAAGGTGTGCGTCCGTATCGGGCATTCAATGTAAGTGAACATAATGAGAGTGATGAATCTGAAGAAACATTCACTTTGGCATGTGTAAAAACTGATGCATTGAAGAAAGTGAAACCCATCAATGCGGAGTTGCATGTTAATGGCAGACTGGTAAACGTTGAGATTGATACAGGGTGTAGTGTCAGTCTTATGAATGAGGGAATGTACAAGGATATCTGGAAACATTCAGAAGCTCCCAAACTGAGACGTACAAAAATCAAGTTGAGAACTTATACAGGAGAGCAAGTAGAGATAGTGGGTGTGGCTGATGTACAAGTAAAATACCAGCAGCAGGAAAAGAAAATGCCACTTTTCATAGTGAAAGGAACAGGACCATGCTTACTAGGCATAGCCTGGCTTGAAGAAATTCAACTACCATGGAGTGAGATAAAGCTGATACAGTCAGAGGTGATGACATTACAACAGGTGCTATCCAAGCATGAGGAAGTATTCAAAGAGGAGCTTGGGACATTAAGGGGTACTGCTGCTACTCTTCACGTGCCGACTGATGCCACACCACGGTTCTTTAGACCTAGATCTGTGCCTTATGCCCTGCAAACAAAGGTGGAGGAAGAGATTAATCGACTGCTACGGGACAAGATCATATCACCTGTTAAGTATTCAGAGTGGGCAGCTCCTGTTGTTCCTATCTTGAAATCAGATGGCAGTATAAGATTATGCGGTGACTACAAACTCACAGTCAATAGAGTTTCAACATTGGAACAGTATCCAATACCTAGGGTGGAAGATCTTTTTGCTCTATTGGATGGAGGAAAGCAGTTCACAAAATTGGACATGAGTCATGCATACCAACAAATTATCATGGATGAAAGCTCCAAGAAATACTTGACAGTGAATACACAGAAAGGGTTATTCACATATAATCGTTTACCCTTTGGAGTGGCTTCAGCTCCTGCTATCTTTCAGAGAACAATGGAGGGATTGTTGCAAGGTATTCCTGGATTAGTTGTTTATCTGGATGATATATTGGTGACGGGCGTAAACCAAGAAAGTCACTTGAAGACACTGGATGAAGTGCTGTCGAGACTGGAAGAAGCTGGTTTGCGACTGAAAAGAGTAAAATGTGTGTTCCTGGCAGATGAGGTGGAATATTTAGGCCACAGAGTAGATGCACAGGGTCTACATCCTTTGGGAAGTAAAGTGAAAGCCATTGAAGAAGCACCAGAACCAAGGAATGTCACAGAGCTTAAAGCATAACTGGGACTGCTTAACTATTATAACAAGTTCCTGCCAAATCTGGCAACGCTGCTGGCCCCCCTACATCTGCTGCTGAGAAAAGATGTTCAGTGGATGTGGAAAAAGCAACAGCAAGAAGCCTTTATAAAATCTAAAGCTCTACTAAAATCAGCAGAGGTGCTAGCTCATTATTCATCAGATTCAGAACTAACTTTGGCTTGTGATGCTTCACCCTACGGGGTTGGTGCAGTGCTCTCGCAGCGTATAAAAGGAGAAAGGGTGGAGAAACCTCTTGGGTTCATGTCTCGGACATTAACGCCAGCGGAGAAACGTTATTCACAACTGGACAAAGAAGGCTTGGCTGTGATTTTTGGCATCCCTAGATTCCACAAGTATTTGTATGGTCGTGCATTTACAATTTGCACTGATCATAAGCCTTTGATCCATTTGTTTAATGAAACAAAAGCAGTTCCTCAAATGGGTTCACCCAGAGTGCAAAGGTGGGCTGTGATGTTACAAGCATATCAGTATAACATTGTTTACAAGCCAGGAAAGTACCACCAAAATGCTGATGCGCTGAGTAGACTTCCAGTGCCAGGTGAGGCAGAACCTGATGACACTAATGATCAAGTGCTGATGATGGATTTAATGGACGGTTCGCCTGTGAGTGCAGCACAGGTTCGGAAGTGGACATCACACGACATAACACTCTCAATGGTACATGAGTACCTCTTAAAGGGTTGGCCTGAGAAAGTAGAGCCACATGTGTTACCGTACCATCACAGGAGAGATGCTCTCAGTGTAAAAGATGGATGTGTGACTTGGGGAGCGAGAATCGTCATACCATCGCAAGGTAGAGGGGCTGTATTGAAACAGTTACATCAGACTCATTCCGGCATGTCCAGAATGAAAGGATTGGCCCGATCATACATGTGGTGGCCTGGAATGGACCAGGATGTAGAGAGAGTGGTTCAGAAATGTGAGGTGTGTCAAAGTTTCAGAAAGGCACCTGCTCAAGCTCCTTTGCACCCGTGGGAGTGGCCAGGCTCACCCTGGGAAAGACTTCATGTAGACTACGCAGGGCCCTTTTTAGGAAGAATGTTCCTAATTCTGGTAAATTCTCATTCTAAGTGGATGGAAGCTGATCCTGTGATGCAGGCCACTTCCCAAATTACAATTGAGAAATTGAGAATGTGTTTCAGTACACATGGATTACCTAAAATGTTAGTATCAGACAATGGAACATGTTTTACCAGTAATGAGTTTGAAACTTTCATGGAGAGAAATGGTATTCAACATGTAACTTCAGCTCCGTATCATCCTTCTTCAAACGGCCTAGCGGAACGTGCTGTTCAAACTTTCAAGGAGGGGATGAAAAAGATGAAAGGTGACACTGTGGAGACAAGAGTAGCAAGATTCTTATTTAATTATAGAATCACTCCCCATGCAACAACTGGGTTATCACCTGCTCAAATGCTAATGTCACGGAAGTTGAGATCCGCATTTGACTTACTTATTCCTGATGTGAAGTTCAAAGTTTTGAAAAAACAGCAGAAACAAAAAGAAGGCCATGACAACAGTTGCAAACTTCGAAGTTTTGAAGTTGGAGATTCAGTGTACGTGAGGAACTATGCTGGTGGACCTAAATGGATTCCTGCAGTGGTGGAAGGTTGTACAGGACCTCTTTCATATAAGACTGCTCTGGGGCATGGACAAACAGTGAAAAGACATGTGGATCAAATAAGAAATCGTAGTACAGATGAGATGCTGGAGATTATACTACCCGCAGAGAGTGAACAGGATGGTGACATTTCTGCATTGCCTTGTGCGGATGTTGTCAAAACACCTGCAGATCAGAAGATGTCTGCCCTTGAGAAAGAACAATCGCTAGAATTGGCTGTTGTAGAAAAAGAAATTAACCAACCTACGAATCTGAGAAGGACTGCAAGAGAGAGACGATCTCCAGCTTACTTGAAAGACTATGTTACATAAGTCAAGTCAGTAAAAGACAATCAATTCAATCTAACTGGTAGTTGTTAACCTGTTTGTAAAAAAAAAAAGAATGTGATTGTTATACAGTGTTATATTTGTAAATAATGTTATTAGTATTTAGTTGGTGATATTGGTGGTAATAGTATTGAAAAAAAAAAATAACAATTGACAATTGATAGCTTAAGGAGGAGGGGATGTAGTATCCTGGAGTAACCACTAGGTGTCATCTGTATATCTAAGTTGTTGGGTTCTATCTTGGCACGAATGGGATGGAAGAAGAGGTGCCAGGTGGAAGCAGTGTTTGATGTCTGTTGCTGTAACTGCTGCAAACAGAAAGTAAAGTATTAACTTCAACTCAATACATGTGGTGGTGATTTATATGGACGATATCACATGGGGAAAGTATGGAAAGAAGTATCGCAAAGAATGGGAGACAGAGAAAGAATTGAAGGAGTGGATTCGAAGTGTTCCAAATGATTATAGAAAAGCGTTCTGCAAATATTGCAAATGTGAAGTAAGAGCTCACCACGGTGATCTGGTAGCTCATGCTGCGACTGAAAAACATAACTAAAATAATACGGCTCCTTTCTCAAATGCCAGAACATTATTTGACACAGGCAGTTCCTTTCTAAGAAATAATTTACCTGTGCAAGAGGCGGAGTTGAAGCTGGCTGCCCATGTTGCTTGTCACTCAAGCACTTCAACTGTTGACCACTTAGGAAGTGTTGTGGAAGAAATTTCGAAAAAAAGCATTCGTTTACATTGAAGGAAATGCACAGCACTAATTAATTTAGTGATAGGACCAGTAGTACATGAAGACCTTTTGGAGGATGTAGGAAGTGGTCCATACTCTCTATTTGTTGATGAGAGCACTTATGTCACGACCAAAAAACAAAGATGTATAGTCATCAGATATTACAGCAAAAAGCTCTCACGAATCATTAGCACTTTTGCAGGAATGATCAATATAGTAGCTGGTGATTCACTTACCATAGCAAATGCATTATTAAAAATTGTCCATACTGAATTGCATCGGTCTTGCAACTGATGGCTGTAACACAATGTGTGGGCAACATAATTCAGTGCTACAGAAATTCTGTGACCGCTATCCTCATATTATCTAAATAAAGTGTGTGTGCCATTCTCTTCAGCTCTGTGCATCAAAAGCCGTCAGTGTCCTCCCAAGAAATGTTGAGTACATGGTTTCTCAGACCTACAGTTGGTTTTCAAATGCCACCCAGCGTCTCCAAATATATTCTGAACTGTACAAAACCATAAATGTAGGTGAAAGCCCACTGATGATTCTGCAACTGTCTGACACTAGGTGGCTCGCTATTAGTGAGTGCATCAACAGGATCCTTGCACAGTATGTGGAGCTTAAGTTGCATTTTCAGTTGAGGAAAGACAGTGAGAGGAGCTATGCTGCGGAACTGCTGTACCAAATGTATAGTGACAATATTAACCTGATATACCTGAAATTCCTCCAACCAAATGTGTCAGAGTTAAACAGACTTAATAAAATCTTTCAACTTGACAAACCTGATCCTGCAAAACTTCTTACGGAACTTCTAACATTTTACCGGTCCCTGCTTGAGCGCATAGGTTTGCCGAAGACATTCCAGAGCTGGCAAGACATCATGGAGTTTAACCTTTCTGATGGGAATCTTTTGTCACTTATTGCCGTAGACTTTGGGGTGCAGTTCCGTCTTGCTTTGTTTGAAGCCAATGGAATAAGTGACCTAGCTGAACAGGACATGAAACGCAGGTGCAGGGACTACATGCTAGAGTTATCTAAGGAAATTAGGAAGAGAGTTCCAGATAACATTAAACAGTTAGAGGCTCTCAAATTCCTGTCACCGAGTCATACTCTGTCGTCAAGTAAGCCAAGGATTGATGATCTTCCCTTTTTCCACCTCTTCAAGGGAGATGTAGGAAAAGCAGAGCAACAGTGGAGAAGTAATTCAGACTCTGGAACAATGCAGAGGATGGCAAAACAGAGGACTTCTGGGTAGAAGTTTCTGCATACACAGATACTGCAGGTGATAAAAACTTTGAAGATCTTGGGAATTTCTTCTTGCTCTACCATTCAGCAATACAGCAGTTGAGCGTTCATTTTCCCAAATGTCACTGATAAAGAACAAGCTACGAAACAGGCTAGAGCAGAATTCTTTGCTAAATATAATGAGGATTCATCACCACAGATGCTTTCTCTCTTTACTGCTGAAATCTATTCAGCACCACCTGAGAAGGGTGGGGAAGAGAGCACCAATGTCTAAAATAAAACAGCCCCGAGATTGTATATGGTTCTGTTCAAATCTGTAATCAAAATGAGGCTGCGCAGTTAGACCATCTAAGAAGAAAATGTTGTGAAAAGTTCTGAAAAAAGAGAAGACAAACAACAACAAAAACAAAGGGACAAGTGTTCAAGTTCACCCAGTAAGCATATCTGTAATAATATTAGTGGTGGGCCGTTATCGCCGTTAACGTGCTGCGTTAAAACAAATATCGCCGTTAATCTATTCTCAAAGCTGGGTTGGGAGCTGGGTCTATACTAAGCAAGCTATGATGACTTTCACCTTGATATTTTATATAACTGACTCGCTGAGGACAGCCTAAAAAGATGACAGGACAGTTGACGGGCCACTGATGTGCATCGTGACGAAAGCTTATCTTTCTCACGTGTTGTTAAGCCGTACCGCTTGTCGATTTAAACATTAAAGCATCCAAACACAAGACGCGGAAAAGCTGAACAGAGTAGCGCGTGCCGTTCGGTGCGCACAAGAGAGAGAGAGAGCCGCGTATCACGGACAGCGACACTGAACCGAGCTCTCTTCTGCGAAGTTCACCTCGAAGTTCTTCCTGCACCCGAACGAACAAATGCAAATCGCAGTTTGAACAAACAAAAAGATGTGAAAGAGCCCAATTCAACACCACGGTGTTGTGGTGTTCAGAGCTCACACAGAGAAAGGCGTCACAAAACACTAGAACATCGAATTTGATTATTTTTGCTCTTGTGCCGACAAATACATACAAAATATGTCAAAATATTAGAGGTGGGCATTGATTAATTTTTTTAATCTAGATTAATCTCACTGTGATCTTGAAATTAATCTAGATTAATCTAAATTAAAATGGCTCATTCGAATTCTGCCGAAGGCATTCAGAATATGTGTTACCCAAATAAAATTGACAAACAGTAAGTCTTTGAGAAGGGGTTTATCAAGCTAGGTGGTGCATTAGAAAAGGGGCTCATCTCCTGTTTCCAAAATGTTTCACAAAGTGCTTGAAAAAGCTGTAAACTAATTCCACATTGCACAAGGTGCAAACAACTTTTTTTTCAAGTTTGTAGGTGTCAAGGTACAGAAACCAAATAATAGCACTGGATAGTCTTCAATGTAAAAATTAAATATACAATCAAACCTACATTTATTCAGACACCTTCAACATTTCTCACATTATTACAGTTTTGCTATATATATATATATATCAAAAATTATATCTGGTTTCTGAATAATTCTTGGTTTGACTGTTAAAACTACAAAGAAATCCAGTCAAGAGCAGTGAGTGATTTTCATTTTCATTTTCTTGGATTAACATTACAGAGGCCAGTAGCTAAATTATGGCGCGGCCACTTTAAGAGACCATGAACGTATCCAATATCATTCACATCCCATTTTTTCCCTCAACTGTTTACTTTCACTTAAGAAATAACTGACAGTTTTTTCGATCATCATTTTCCAAGGTGGATATTTTATTGATAAAAGCCAGTGTATGTTAATTTCGTTTAACAGTGTGTTAATTTTAATATTGATGCTTGTGTGTAAACAGAACAGCCGCAAATCTGGAGAGAAAAGCATGAGAGAAGTGCTGAGAAGAGAAAAAGTAAGTACAAGTTAGTACTTCTGACTACGGTCAGAAAATATCAGAGAGGATATGTTCTTATTTGACCTTTATTGTATGAGATTGTGTATAAAAAAACAACAGTGTGTGATATTAAGAATTTGGGTAAGACAAAAGGTTGTCTAATCTGAAAAATTGGGCTAGTTTTCATTCCATTTGGGCGGGTTTTGAGTTGTCATTGGGCTGGAAATATTTCTGGGACCTGGCAACCCTGAGCCCAACAGTCAAGCAGCCCGTGAATCATTTGAGTCAGATCGGGACTTCAGAGCGGGTCCGCGAATCATTTGAGTCATTTGAGTCAGATAGCGACTTCGGAGCGTGTCCGCGAATCATTTGAGTCGAGTCAGATCGGCACTTCAGAGCGGGTCCGCGAATCAATTGTGTCATTTGAGTCAGATAGCGACTTCAGAGCGGGCCCGCGAATCAATTGTGTCATTTGAGTCAGATAGCGACTTCAGAGTGGGCCCGCGAATCATTTGAGTCAGATCGGGACTTTAGAGCGGGTCCGCGAATCAATTGAGTCGAGTCAGATCGGCACTTCAGAGCGGGCCCGCGAATCAATTGTGTCATTTGAGTCAGATAGCGACTTCAGAGCGGGCCCGCGAATCATTTGAGTCAGATCGCGACTTCAGAGCGGGTCCGCGAATCATTTGAGTCGAGTCAGATCGGCACTTCAGAGCGGGCCCGCGAATCAATTGAGTTATTTGAGTCAGATCGCGACTTCGGAGCGGGCCCGCGAATCATTTGAGTCAGATCGCGACTTCAGAGCGGGTCCGCGAATCATTTGAGTCGAGTCAGATCGGCACTTCAGAGCGGGCCCGCGAATCAATTGAGTTATTTGAGTCAGATCGCGACTTCGGAGCGGGCCCGCGAATCAATTGTGTCATTTGAGTCAGATAGCGACTTTAGAGCCGGCCCGCGAATCAATTGTGTCATTTGAGTCAGATAGCGACTTCAGAGCGGGTCCGCGAATCATTTGTGTCATTTGAGTCAGATAGCGACTTCAGAGCGGGCCCGCGAATCAATTGTGTCATTTGAGTCAGATAGCGACTTCAGAGCGGGTCCGCGAATCATTTGTGTCGAGTCAGAGCGGGCCCGCGAATCATTTGTGTCATTTGAGTCAGATAGCGACTTCAGAGCGGGTCCGCGAATCATTTGTGTCATTTGAGTCAGATAGCGACTTCAGAGCGGGCCCGCGAATCAATTGTGTCATTTGAGTCAGATAGCGACTTCAGAGCGGGTCCGCGAATCATTTGTGTCGAGTCAGAGCGGGCCCGCGAATCATTTGAGTTATTTGAGTCAGATCGCGACTTCGGAGCGGGTCCGCGAATCATTTGTGTCGAGTCAGATCGGGACTTCAAAGCGGGACCGCGAATCATTTCATCGTTTTATTATTTGCATCCTTTTTTTTTTATTATTTCCTGCTCTGTACTTCAGTCTTTCTTTCAATGCTTTATACACATCATGATAATGACAGTCTGAACATTATGCATTAAATTTAATTCACCATCATTTATTAATTTATTTTTACTTGTATTTTGCCAGGACCATTTCAGGCTTTGGGCCCTATCTTGCACCCAGCGCAATTGACTTTGTACACCGACGCATGTGTGTCATTCATATTTTGCACCCGCGCAAAGCGCGCTTTTCCCTCCACAGAAGCACGTCGCTAAACTAGTGAATGAACTTGAGCTCCCTGGGCGGTTCAGCGCACACAATCCCTGGTGCTATTTTGCTGTTCCATTAAACAATTGCGCCACTGACCAGAAAAAACCTAGTCTAAAGTCAGTGGCGCGTTGCGCGTTGTTCATTATGCTATTTTAAGGGCGCATGCTTGACCATAATGTATAGCGTGCACAACGCGCATACACTTTGCTCATGTAATCTACACAGATGCAACAGTTATTTTTGCATATCATAAATTGTTACACTAAAAAAAATATTAACACATGAGATGACGGAAATCATTGTGGTGTATTTTGGGTGGGTTTCTCCCATCCCCATACAACACAACTTCTCTGTCTTTCACTGCTCTTACAAGAACATCAGTCTCCTCGGCTGTGAACCGCTCCTGGCGTGCGCCTGGTAAATACGCCACAATAAAAGCAATCCATAATGGAACTTGCGCACCTGCTTTTAAAGGGAATGTTGGATGACGCTCTGATTGGTTTTTTCACGTTACGCACAAACCACACCTATGAATAATGAAGCTACTTCAGACCAACCCATTTTAGATTTGCGCCGGGCGCAAGAGCCATTTATCCCGCCGGGAAAATAGCAACAGCGCCGAGACCCGCCCACAAAGTTACTTGCGCTTTGCTCTTTGACACTTGCGTTTCAGATCGTTAAAATAGGGCCCTTTAATTTTATATTAGGAGATACAAATAAGTCAAATGAAAAAAAAAAGATTAGTCTTCTACCAAGCAATTGCTTTAGAAATGATAGTATGTTGTATTTAAGTTTTGCATTATTTTGGCATAGTCTATCATTCCAGTATACTTTTCTCAAAAAAACAAACAAAAAAACAAACATTTTTTGTTGTTGTATGTGAATAATTGTAAGTATTGGAAACAATATAAAATGTTTGTTCATCTCATATTCGTCACTCTTGGTGTAAATTGCAATTCACTGAAAAGAGTTTAAAGTGCATATGATGGGATGTATATAATGTGTGTTTGTAGTAAGTGATGCTCTGAATGTGTCTCTCAGGAATCAGAGGGACGTATCAAGGCCTCACAGCGACCGTCCTCAAACAGGGATCCAATCAGGCGATCCGGTTCTTCGTCATGACCTCTCTGAGGAACTGGTACAAGGGTGAGAGTCTGCAGCATCACACTGAATATAAAACACTCAGAAAGAGTCTCATCTGATCACATTGGGTGTTTTCTGGATGTGTTTTAGGTGACAATCCCAACAAATCCATCAACCCCGTCATCACCGGAGCGTTCGGTGCGATCGCAGGAGCGGCGAGTGTGTTTGGAAACACGCCGCTGGACGTCATCAAGACCAGAATGCAGGTGCACAGATCAGTTATCAAGATTATTATTCACGTTTATTTAAAATGTATTCAGAATTTGATTTATAAAGCACTAAAAAAAATAAGAAAGTGCTGTATAAAATAAATAAAAAAATATAGGAAAACTAAATATTAGAAGAAACAAGAAAACAAATCAATATCAATATCTGGCCGCTAGAGGGCAGAATCTGCATTGACAGATCTGTGTGTGTGTGCACTTACTTATATCACTTTTGGGTACATTCACCAGAATACACACCAGTAAACTGAGGACCACCCAAAAAATTGAGGACATTTTGTATGTCCTCATTTGTTTGACTATACAGTGGCATTCAGCATGCTCTAAAATGGTTTCCAGGCTTAAAATCTCACTTGTCCCAAAAAATCACTTTTAAGTGATTTGTGTACCTGAAGTGTGTATGCCCCCCCACTAAAGTGTGTATAACACAGCGCCCTCTAGGAGTACTGCACTTCCGGAAAAGATACACACTTTGGGGATTCTGGCCAATCAGAGCGCAGGAAGCCGCTATGGGAGCGGGACTTGGTGATCTGACCAATCAGAGGCCAATACGTCATCAATAAAGATGGCGGAGGCAAAAAACATGTTGATTGTGAATGAATTGACAGATAATCCACATTAAATTACAGATAAATTCCCAATAATTAGTATTAAATAAGATTAGACCAATATGCATTGAGCAGCAGGAGCTCTCGCGATTCATATTAGCATGTTTTACAACTTTTAATCCTCGCGTTTTTCTCTCGCATCAGAGTCTGCTCCGTGTGCGTGTGTAAAGATCGCGCTGCCCCGCGTCACCATGACTACAGCACTTACATCGGATATTAATGCTGTAGGAACGAGT
Organism: Carassius gibelio; assembly: GCF_023724105.1. Lineage (NCBI taxonomy): Eukaryota > Metazoa > Chordata > Actinopteri > Cypriniformes > Cyprinidae > Carassius > Carassius gibelio. The sequence goes on along the minus strand of NC_068403.1, from coordinate 2,857,142 downwards.
TTGACGCGGGAAGGGACAGACACATTACATCATGTGAATTTGAAAAGTAACATATTTCCTTCCAAAAGCGGAGGGGCAACTGTTTAAATCTGTTATTGTGGGTGTGGTGATATACATCTGAGTTTATTCAATAAAAATATACAAGCAATTAAAATATGTGAAAACAGGCAGATTCGCTTGCTTTTATAAGTGATGTTATTTGTTTTAAGTGTTTTCTCCAACTTTGCGTCCTGCCATTTCCCTGACAGCGCAGCCAGGCCCCTCCCCCACCCAGAGCACGCGCGTCTGTAACCAGAGCAACACATTCACTTACAGCAAACAAGCAAACATTCTCTTTATGTTATATAATATTATATTATTTTATATTACATTATATATTATATTAATTATATTACATTACATTATATTCCTTCATTTATTATATAATTATATTATATGACATTACATTGCATTATATTACTTTATATTATATTATATTTTTATATAGAGGAAAGAAGGTACAGCAAACATCTTTTTATTTTATATTCTATTAATTATATTTGAAGTTTTTCTTAGTCGCTTTGGGGCATTCTCAGATCACAACTAAAATTCTTATTCAACCTCCACGTTATCTACTTACTTGTGCACCTCATAAAAGCAATTGCTCATCATTTGAACAAATTACAAATGCAACTGATTATGTACACGTTTTATCTGTTTCTTACATTATCAATTGCTTATGCCATGTTGATCAAAATGTATGGTTCTCTGCTGAATACTCCCAAGTCTTACTCCCCAAAACATCTAGGTATTAATTCATTAAGTCATTAAATGCAGAATAGTAGTTGTCATAAACTGTCAAGCAAATTTTCTATACACTTCTATTAGACATTTTTGTCCTGAATTGTTGAATTGCAGAGGTGAATTCTGATTTTCACTAATGAAGGGGAATGTAAAGCATTCGATCATCCAATAATCCACCAGTTCCCTAAAATAGCTCAGAGTGCATCTCATTAAGCTTCATCTGAGAAGCATACAGACAGAGCACAAAACAACACAGTGTTACACACTCTGGTAATTTAAGAACAACAAGGTACAAACAGGGTGAACAGCATGGAAGAAGTAAGGATGTGTGGTGGAAGAATACAGAGGTAAAACAGAGGAAGAGGTAGAAGAGGACAAGATTCTGAAGAAATAAGGGCCACTATCATGTTCTCAATATCATGACCTTATGGCCGAAGCGGGTCAAAAGGTGAGCTGAATGTTGGGAGAACAACCGTGTGTGTCCTCAGTCATTAAAACATTTGAACAGGTGTGCTTCTTCTTCTTTTATTGGCGGTTGGCATACCAATTTGGTGCATTACCGCCACCAACTGTTTGGGGTGTGGAGCTTCAATGCGGATTTCTACTAATATGTATTGAAAAAAAATATATAATAATAATAATTATATATATATATATATATATATATATATATATATATATATATATATATATATATATATTCTTGGTTATTAAATAAGTCTGTTTCTTTAAGGTATCTCATGCTGGCCATGCTGATGATTTTGATGCAGAAAAGGAAAATAAACCCTCTACTGATAAATGTGTGTAACCTAATTCTTTAACTTGTTCTAACAGTATGATTCGTTCTGTTCTGTATGCTTCACATTCTATTAATATATGCTCTACCGTTTCTCTCCTGTCACAATTAATGCATAGTCTTTGAACAGGTGTGCAATCACACAGTGTTCACTATACTGTAGTCGTGCAATACAGCATATTTACATTATATATTACAGCAGTCTACTTGCATTTTACATTGGCAACTCCGGTCCTGGAGGGCCACTGTCCTGCAGAGTTTAGCTCCAGCCCAGATAAAAACTCACCTGCCTGTATATATCTAGTAATCCTGAAAACATTGATTGCCTTGTTCATGTGTGTTTAATTAGGGATGGAGCTCAACTCTGCAGGACAGTGGCCCTCCAGGACCGAAGTTGCCTATCCCAGAGGCATAATGTAAAAAACACTTATACAAAGTATACAGGTGCTGGTCATATGATTAGAATATCATCAAAAAGTTGATTTATTTCACTAATTCCATTCAAAAAGTGAAACTTCTATATTATATTCATTCATTACACACAGACTGATATATTTCAAATGTTTATTTCTTTTAATTTTGATGATTATAACTGACAACTAAGGAAAATCCCAAATTAGAATTTTGTGAAAAGGTTCAATATTGAAGACACCTGGTGCCACACTCTAATCAGTTAATTAACTCAAAACACCTGCAAGGCCTTTAAATGGTCTCTCAGTAGTTCTGTAGGCTACACAATCATGGGGAAGACTGCTGACTTGACAGTTGTCCAACAGATGACCACACCTTGCACAAGGAGGGCAAGACACAAAAGGTCATAGCTAAATAGGCTGGCTGTTCACAGAGCTCTGTGTCCCGGCACATTAATAAAAAGGCGAAGGGAAGGAAAAGATGTGGTAGAAAAAAAGTGTACAAGCAATAGAGCTGGTAAGTCCCGCCCCTTCCGTAAAACCCAGCTGGACCTTAAAGTTGAAAAACCGTCAATGCAAGTGAATGGGAGAAAATAATTATTTTCCGGTCCCGTTTGAATTGTGCTATGAATGTGAACAGTGACAGTATATGGTATGATTTATCGGCTAGCAGTTGTGGAAAAGACATAACGAGAAAGACTACATGTCGCCTATGTGACCTCACCCCATAAAGTTGACTTACCTGTGGTTTTCGCCAACCTCAAAGATTTTGTCCTCTCCCTGAAAGAAGGTGGTGAAGTGCACCAAAGACACAGCCATGTTTAGCGGGATCCGTGAGCTAGAGCCATGTGCTAGTGTTGTTGACGTTTCAAACATGTCGAAAGCAGCAAAGAGTTGTAGTCCACAAAGTGCTGTCACAAAAAGTCTACCCCTATCAAACTTCTACCTGCTAAATTGTAACATTCTTCACACGAAAGATTATATAAAAAATTCACAGACAACATATGTTCACATTCATGTCACAATTCAAACGGGACCAGAAAATAATTATTTTCTCCCATTAATGAAATTAATCCCATTTGCATTGACAGTTTTTCAACTTTGAGGTCCAGCGGGGTTTTACGGAGGGGGCGGGACTTACCAGCTCTATAGGGATAACCACATCTTGGAGAGGATAGTGAAACAAAACCCATTCAAAACTGTGGGGGAGATTCACAAAGAGTGGACTGCAGCTGGAGTCAGTGCTTCAAGAACCACCACGCACAGACATATGCAAGACATGGGTTTCAGCTGTCGCATTCCTGGTGTCAAGCCACTCTTGAACAAGACACAGCGTCAGAAGCGTCTCATCTGGGCTAAAGACAAAAAGGACTGGACTGCTGCTGAGTGGTCCAAAGTTATGTTCTCTAATGAAAGTAACTTTTGCATTTCCTTTGGAAACCAAGGTCCCAGAGTCTGGAGGAAGAATGGAGAGGCACACAATCCACGTTGCTTGAAGTCCAGTGTAAAGTTTCCACAGTCAGTGATGGTTTGTGGGGCCATGTCATCTGCTGGTGTTGGTCCACTGTGTTTTCTGAGGTCCAAGGTCAACGCAGCCGTATACCAGGAAGTTTTAGAGCACTTCATGCTTCCTGCTGCTGATCAACTTTATGGAGATGCAGATTTCATTTTCCAACAGGATGTGGCACCAGCACACACTGCCAAAGCAGTACCTGATTTAAGGGCCATTGTATCCCTGTTCTTAATTGGCCAGCAAACTTGTCTTCTATGGGGTATTGTGAAGATGAAGATGTGATATGCCAGACCCAAGAATACAGAAGAGCTGAAGGCCACTATCAGAGACACCTGGTCTCTCATAACACCTGAGCAGTGCCACAGACTGATCGACTCCATGCCACGCCGCATTGCTGCAGTAATTCAGACAAAAGAGACACAACTAAGTATTGAGTGCTGTACATGCTCATACTTTTCATGCTCATACCTTTCAGTTGGCCAGCATTTCTAAAAATCCTTTCTTTGTATTGGTCTTAAGTAATATTCAAATTTTCTGAGATACTGAATTTGGGATTTTACGTAGTTGTCAGTTATAATCATCAAAATTAAAAGAAACATATTTGAAATATATCAGTCTGTGTGTAATGAATGAATATAATATACAAGTTTCACTTTTTGAATGATAGTTCACTGTTATATTGACAAAATGACAAAGCATTTTGACTATCATGTTTGTAAACAATGACACAAGGACTTGTCATTCTGATGGCACTGATGTTCATTGATATTGTATTAAGGATATTGAGCAAGTTACAGGCTTTGTTTTTGTCTGGGTTTGTACCAATTGTTTTGAAAAATGCACTCACTGGTTTGCAAATCTTAAGAATTATTCAAGAAATGATATATATAGAGAGAGAGAGAGAGAGAGAGAGAGAGAGAGAGAGAGAGAGAGAGAGAGAGAGAGCAGTTATAGTCATACAAAAGAACAAAAAGTGTTTAAAAGAATCATGAATTAAGCTGGCACGTTTAAATGTTTGTTAACATATTTATTTGTTCTTACTTTGATTTTATAGCCCTAGCCCTAGCCCTAGCTGAGATCTGCTTCTGCTGCTCATACTGTGATCAGCCGCCCTTCCCCCACAGCACTCTCTGATCGCGCGCGCGCCCTTCCCCCACAGCACTCTCTGATCGCGCGCGCGCCCTTCCCCCACAGCACTGTCTCTGACTGACTCACTGCAGATGAGATGCTTGCATATCAGCCCTGCTGTGGGTTTGCAGACTTCAATTGACTGTTTTGATTAATAAATGCTATTACAGTTTTTTTTCAATCGCTTACAAGCGCTTACCCATACTTTAGATACTTTTTCTAAATTCTTAACACAGACTCACACCTACAAAACACAATTGGCCAAATGGATAATTTTCTTCTCGAAAACACATTTTGTTAAATATATACTAAATCTTCATTTCAAAATAGAACACATCTTTCTGTCAACACACCAACTTTACCAAAACACTGGAAATCTGACTCAAAATTAAATTATTCTGTCAAAGAATAACACTTGTTTTCACCTCAAAAGGTACATGCAGTCAATCAAAGTACACCAGGTTTCAAAATACTGGCTATTGTTGACATTACAAAAACTGCATAGACTTTTATGTTTCAGTTTTACAGGTATTTGCATGCAAAACATGCAATTCACTGTTTTACACTAAATTTCTTGGTTAGGAACTGTATGTCCAAATGTACAGTAATGTTCACATTCAAAAGCATTCCAGTAAAAAACTATTTTTCCTTTACTGTTTACTGCAGGAGGTACAGTAGAAACACGGTATGATAGAACAGAAAAGCTTTGAGAGTATTGCTTACAGTGAACAGAATATCCATCTCACTGCTCCTGCTCTTCTCCCTGGCCCCCTTGCTCTTACTCTTCCTCGTCCATACATTACAGTGTTTGTCTTTTTCTGTTTCCAAAAATATCACTCTTCAAAGTCCTCCTTTTACTGTATTGTATAAGTGTCAGTGTAATAGAAAAAAATAACCCCTGCGATTGAGTCTAAGCCAGATTGGAATCAGCTGTGGTTGGCCCAATTTACACAACATAAATCAGCTAAGATAAATTGTTTTTGAACTGATATCATTGCAGAAGCAGAGGTTTTTATACTGTATCTAAGGTTTGGAACATTGTTTTTGTTATTGTGGGATGTTGTGTGTTAACATTTGTAAATGCTACAAAAACGATCCATAATTTTGTTGGGAGGTATAGCTTGTCTGTTCAGAAAATGTAAGCATTGTGGAAATGTGTTCAATGACTCCATATTGTGTAAAAACGACATGAAATGTGTGAATGGTATGGCCACAATAGACAGATGCTGTGCTAATTGTGTTTAGAGTTTTGAAAATATGACAACTGCTTGGACAAATACTTGTTTGCGACTGAAAAAAACTGTAATAGAAAATAAGATGTCTGTTCAAGAGATCTAGGTTGCTCATTTAGACAGTTGTGAGCTCTTGTTTACAGCAGACCTGCACGTTTTGAATATTCATATTTGTAATCCTCTTAAAAGCTTTATGATGTGGTGTTATTTCAGAAAATTAAGTACACGTTGGGTACATTTTTTTTACAAACCAGTGCACTTACTGGTTTGAAAATCTTAAGAATGATTCAAGAAATTATATATCTATGTATCTCTCTCTCTCTCTCTCTCTATATATATATAGAGAGAGAGAGAGAGAGAGAGCAGTTATAGTCATACAAAAGAACAAAAGTGTTTAAAAGAATCATGAATTAAGCTGGCACGTTTAAATGTTTGTTAACATATTTATTTGTTTTTACTTTGATTTTATAGCCCTAGCCCTAGCCCTAGCTGAGATCTGCTTCTGCTGCTCATACTGTGATCAGCCGCCCTTCCCCCACAGCACTCTCTGATCGCGCGCGCGCCCTTCCCCCACAGCACTGTCTCTGACTGACTCGCTGCAGATGAGATGAATGAATGAACTAACAAAAGTCTTGTGAGCTCTAGTTTACAGCAGACCTGCACGTTTTGAATATTCTTATTTGTAATTCTCTTAAAAACTTTATGATGTGGTGTTATTTTATAAAAAATAAGTGCACATCGGGTACTTTTTGCTCTTTTAAACCAGTGCATGTACGGACATGCGCACTGGTTCGTAGTTTGAGGTGGGTGCTCGGTTAAAAAGTGATCATGTGCTCTGTCCACTAGAAAGACTAACTTCATCACATTTTTTTTTTAAGTTTGAAGAAACAGTACTGTGGTTAAAACAAATATCATTGCCACCAGATAATTTTCTATTAGGCCAAATAAATGTAGTCACAATTTCAACGTGAAATCCAAATACGTAACTACGTCATTTACGCAAGTCAGCGACGGTGGTGTTTTCCCGGGAAATGCAGACACGTGATGATGGAATGCGAAACAGACGACAAACAACCCACCAGGAGGAAAGGTGAGACCAAGACGTCCTGAAAATGCATGATAACTAAATACATTGTGTAATATGAAATATAGTACGATGTATGTTTATTTTAGTGGTTTAATTATTTTTTGTAATAGGGTTTTATTTACTTCTCGATTGTATTTGAGTTTGCTTCTAAGCCTGTCTCATTTGATGATTTGTTGCAATAATGAAAACAAATTGTATATATAAAATTGACTATTAAATATAATTTTGTTATTTTTCATATAATAGTACTTTAGGTTCTACAAAGTAATCAAGACAACCGAGTCAGTGGTAGTTTACTAAATCATTGTTTTTCTCAAAAGTGTTGTAAAATATCAACAGTAATTTGAAATAATTCATTCTCATTTTTTAATATCATTATTTTATATATTATATTTTATGTAATACATTATTACATTATTTGCCCCCGAATTGGTTTTTTAGTGGAATGTTTTATTTTAATAATTTATCTTCACTGAGATTTTTTTGCACAATGACCATGAATTGATACTTTATAATATGTGTATTTTGTTTCAAGCTCCAAAGCAGACAAAAAGCACATTAAAAATAGTCCATATAAATCTAGCTGGTTATTGACTGAAAATCTCCCATATACTTTAGCTCTTAAATCAAATATAGATTGACATCCGTTGTGGTTACAAGACACACAAGAACCAATGGTTTTTGGCATTAATGACATTTCCATTTAAAAAAAAATATATATAATATAAAGATTTGTTCCACAGAAAAACACAACACCGGTTTGGATATGAGGGTTAGTATGTTAATTATGTGTGTTTTTGGTGAACAATTCCAGTAAGATCAACAGGATTTTTTAAAATATGCTTGTTTATTTCATTCATCTTATATTTATTTGTATTTATTTTTTCCAGTCATTTCAAGAAAGAAAGTCGCCATGCTGGGAAATAAAAGACGTAGGAAACCTCTGCAGGACGCTGAGCATCACATTACCTGTAAAACTGACAAGCCTGGGCTTCGAGAGCAGTTCATCAGCAAATATAAAGGCAAGTATAAATGACTAAGCAGTTTAGTAACTAATAACTAGGGCTGGGGGATATGGCAAAAAAGTTATCACGATAATTGTTTTATATTAGTCGATATCGACACAATAAATGTCAAATCTTTATTTCTTTCAAGTTTAAAGGCAGATATTTGCTCCTAAGTGAAAGTTGTAGAAACCAGAGCATTAATTGTGGTTTTAAACTACTCTTTATTGTCAGAACATATCATGACAAACACTTGCCAAACAGGTGAACATTTCACAAATCTGAGGTAGAACATTAAACATTTGTTATTTTCCCTTAACAAAATAAATATATTTATTGGAAAATGTATTTCTTAGTTCCTGGATGTGCTAATGGGGGATATTGTTTCAAGTCTTGAAACAGGTTTGTGTTGCCTGACTTTGATGGCACGGATCTTCAGCACAGTTTACAGTGCAGGCAGCAATATTAATATTAGATATATTTTGTCTCAAAATGCATATTTGACAATGATTTGCAGCAGTATTAGATTCAGTTAGGAGCAGATTTACTATGTAAAATTTATGTTCATTAACAAAAACAGTAACATCTTTTAAAACGACCTAAATTTTATTTGGTAAAATGTAATATTCTGACTGTTTGAGTTTTATTAAAATTAACCATTGGTCATCCAGTATCATGCATTTAGATCATGATAACCACAAAACCAAATACTGTAACTATTTTATTAATCCTTTAATACATTGTCTACATTACAGTTTTTTTCAATCGCTAACAAGCGCTTAACCATACTTCAGATACTTTTTCTAAACTCTTAACACAGACTAACACCTACAAAACACAATTAACCAAATGGATAATTTTTTTCTCAAAAACACATTTTGTTAAATTTATACTAAATCTTCATTTCAAAATAGAACACATCTTTCTCTGCACACACCAACTTTACCAAAACACTGGAAATCTGACTCAAAATTAAATTATTCTGTCAAAGAATAACACTTGTTTTCACCTCAAAAGGTACATACAGTCAATCAAAGTACACCAGGTTTCAAAATACTGGCTATTGTTGACATTACAAAAACTGGACTTTTCAGTCTCAGTTTTACAGGTATTTGCATGCAAAACATGCAATTCACTGTTTTACACTAAATTTCTTGGTTAGGAACTGTATGTCCAAATGTACAGTAATGTTCACATTCAAAAGCATTCCAGTAAAAAACTATTTTTCCTTTACTGTTTACTGCAGGAGGTACAGTAGAAACACGGTATGATAGAACAGAAAAGGTTTGACAGTATTGCTTACAGTGAACAAAATATCCATGAAACACATAAGAGCATTCTGAACAAAAAAACAACAACAGCAAAAAGCCCAGATAAAAAAAGGAGGGGGGGGGGGTAAAATAAAAACAATCTTTCACTGCTCCTCTCACTGCTCCTGCTCCTCTTACTGCTCCTCTCACTGCTCCCGCTCCTCTCACTGCTCCTCTCACTGCTCCTGCTCCCCTCACTGCTCCTCTCACTGCTCCGGCTCCTCTCACTGCATCTCTCACTGCTCCTGCTCCTCTCACTGCTCCGGCTCCTCTCACTGCATCTCTCACTGCTCCTGCTCCTCTCACTGTTCACTGCTCCTGCTCCTCTCACTGCATCTCTCACTGCTCCTGCTCCCGCTCCTCTCACTGCTCCTCTCACTGCTCCTGCTCCCCTCACTGCTCCTCTCACTGCTCCGGCTCCTCTCACTGCATCTCTCACTGCTCCTGCTCCTCTCACTGCTCCGGCTCCTCTCACTGCATCTCTCACTGCTCCTGCTCCTCTCACTGTTCACTGCTCCTGCTCCTCTCACTGCATCTCTCACTGCTCCTGCTCCCGCTCCTCTCACTGCTCCTCTCACTGCTCCTGCTCCCCTCACTGCTCCTCTCACTGCTCCGGCTCCTCTCACTGCATCTCTCACTGCTCCTGCTCCTCTCACTGCTCCGGCTCCTCTCACTGCATCTCTCACTGCTCCTGCTCCTCTCACTGTTCACTGCTCCTGCTCCTCTCACTGCATCTCTCACTGCTCCTCTCACTGCTCCTCTCACTGCATCTCTCACTGCTCCTGCTCCTCTCACTGCTCCTCTCACTGTTCACTGCTCCTGCATCTCTCACTGCTCCTCTCACTGCTCCTCTCACTGCATCTCTCACTGCTCCTGCTCCTCTCACTGCATCTCTCACTGCTCCTGCTCCTCTCAATGCTCCTCTCACTGTTCACTGCTCCTGCTCCTCTCACTGCATCTCTCACTGCTCCTGCTCCTCTCACTGCATCTCTCACTGCTCCTGCTCCTCTCACTGCATCTCTCACTGCATCTCTCACTGCTCCTGCTCCTCTCACTGCTCCTGCTTCTCTCACTGCATCTCTCACTGCATCTCTCACTGCATCTCTCACTGCATCTCTCACTGCATCTCTCACTGCTCCACTCACTGTTCAATGCTCCCGCTCCTCTCACTGCTCCTGCTCCCCTCACTGCATCTCTCACTGCTCCTGCTCCTCTCACTGCATCTCTCACTGCTCCTGCTCCTCTCACTGTTCACTGCTCCTGCTCCTCTCACTGGGCCCTTGCTCTTACTCTTCCTCGTCCATACATTAGTGTTTGTCTTTTTCTGTTTCTGTTTCCAAAAATATCACTCTTCAAAGTCCTCCTTTTACTGTATTGTATAAGTGTCAGTGTAATAGAAAAAAATAACCCCTGCAATTGAGTCTAAGCCAGATTGGAATCAGCTGTGGTTGGCCCAATTTACACAACATAAATCAGCTAAGATAAATAGTTTTTGAACTGATATCATTGCAGAAGCAGAGGTTTTTATACTGTATCTAAGGTTTGGAACATTGTTTTTGTTATTGTGGGATGTTGTGTGTTAACATTTGTAAATGCTACAAAAACGATCCATAATTATGTTGGGAGGTATAGCTTGTCTGTTCAGAAAATGTAAGCATTGTGGAAATGTGTTCAATGACTCCATATTGTGTAAAAACGACATGAAATGTGTGAATGGTATGGCCACAATAGACAGATGCTGTGCTAATTGTGTTTAGAGTTTTGAAAATATGACAACTGCTTGGACAAATACTTGTTTGCGACTGAAAACAACTGTAATAATATAAAACAATCCAATATGTATATCCCACATTTCATGGTGCAGTTAATATTATTAGGCTAACGTTACAGTAAATCCGTAGTAAATGGTGGGAATTTGTAGACAAAGAAGCCTTCTGACTGACCACAGTGTTTCTCCTGTTTGTCAGCGCGGTTTAATCGGCCTTTAAACTGGTTTAAATCACTGAAACGTGTGTTCTTGGCTGAAGTCAAGCGCTTCTCACTGGATCTGATGACAGAGACCGATCAGAGTAAACGCATCTGCTCTAGTGAGCTCGCGAGTCATGCTGCGCTGCCGTTTGGACTTTGAGCCGAGCGGATAAACGGTCCGTGTGGCGCGCGGGTCAAATGAGTTCGGTTCCGCTTTTGGTGCATAAACATTATCGAACATTTATCGAACTCTGGATATCGTTTTATCGAGAAATTATATCATGATAATTATCATTATCATTTTATCGCCCAGCCCTAGTAATAATGTTAATCTACAAAACTGAGAATTTAATGTAAGGCAAGTCATATGGTTGTTAGGCCACAAGTTAAACAGTACTTTATAAATATATATATTTTTTATTGTGCAGTCCAGATTCCTGAATAGAGTTCTGCTGGCATGAGCCCTAACTGTACGTACACACAGCCGCCGACTTGAGCTGCAAAGAAGCTCTGGCCGCCCTGTCAAGGACGCTTGTCAAAAAGTACGGGGAAGCTTGTTGACGCTTTGGCCGCTCTGACATAGCATGGAGAAGAGAAGTGTCACAACATAAAATGTAATAAACAGAAAAAACAAGCAATACACTGAAGAAACCTTTTATAATGACAGAATTATTATAACCGTTTTGGTCACATTTGTTTGGGAAGAAAAGAATAATTAGCTATTATTGTTATATTAATATTATATTTACTTTAATGTAATTGGTCAAATTGGTGTTACCGTGAGCAAATTAATTGCATTCCCGCTTAAAACGAGCGCTCGTAAATATTTCAAATAAGTTGAGCTCATTCTCAAATGTGTATCACTGTCGGATAATCTTGAAGTTGTTGTGTTTGGTGCTGCTTGAGAAGACATCGGACTCGGAGATTTTGGGTTCATGAAACCCTCCAGGGCCGTTATCAATTCAGAGAGTATCACCGGCTGGTGCAGCAGCTGCGGCTCGATGACGAGAGGTACGTCCAGCGGAACTTCAGGCTGGACACAGTTTGATAGCGTGTTGATAGAACTAATGTTTTGGTAGGAACGAAAGTTTACATCGTATGTTTCTCCGGAATCAGCCAGCGCGAAGGACGTCTTGGTTGCTGGCGTTTTGCTGCTGCTTGCCGCTGAACATAGCTCATTACCATAAAGTTGAGCTACTTCAACTTTCAGATTGACGCTCTAGTCGCTCAAAACGCCATGCCAAGGAATTTGACGCTCCTTGCAGCTGAGAGAAGCCAGCTTCCATTGAAAATGAATGACTTCCGGTAACTTTGGAAGCTCAAGTCGGCGGAGGTGTGTACGTCGTACAGTAAAACAAAGCAGTTGCATTTTTGCACTTCTGGTTCCATCAACCCAAAGTCAATGTTTATTTGCACATACATAACCCAATTATGCATAATAAGCCAACAGTTCTGGTGGTCATGTAAACGCAGACTAAGGTAATCATAAACGGCATAAGCATAAACCAATCGACACAGCTAGATTTTGTCTATGTTGTTCCAAACCCGTAAAACCTTCGTTCATCTTCGGAACACAAATTAAGATATTTTTGATGAAATCTGAGAGCTGGATCACTCCTCCATAGGCTTCCAAGGGACTGAAACTTGTTGGCCCAGAAAAGTTATAAAAGAGATCGTTAATATAGTCCAAGTGACTACAGTGGCTCAGTCTTAAGTATATCAAGCGACGAGAATACTTTTTGTGTGCAAAAAACAACAAAAATAATGACTTTATTCCACTATTCATTTCCTTCTCTTTGGGCCACGAGTGTTTTCACGTAGTAAAACTGCGCAGTGGGTCTGTGTTACACGTCACCACGTAGGCTCACTATTGGCCGACGCTGGTCATGTGTGTGATGCGTGTGACGTGCAACACAGACGCACTGCGCAGTTTTACTACGTGAATTCACTCGAGGCCCAGAGAGAAGGAAATGAATAGTGGAATAAAGTCGTTATTTTTATTTATTTTTTGCGCACAAAAAGTATTCTCGTCGCTTGATATACTTAAGACTGAGCCACTGTAGTCACTTGGACTATATTAACGATCTCTTTTATAACTTTTCTGGGCCAACAAGTTTCAGTCCCTTGGAAGTCTATGGAGGAGTGATCCAGCTCTCAGATTTCATCAAAAATATCTTAATTTGTGTTCTGAAGATGAACGAAGGTTTTACGGGTTTGGAACAACATGAGGGTGAGTAATTACTGAAAGAAATTTCATTTTTGGGTAAACTCTCCCTTTAACCTGTGTTCTGTGGCTTATTGAAGTGAGCATGTGTGATGTGTGACAGGAAAGTGTCCTTATTGTGGATTTAAGCACATCCAGAGAGAGCAAGTGTTTTCTCTACCCAAGAAACTCTTTAAATGTGTTCTCATCTCATGCAGAGGTGGTACAGTCAAAATCCTGCATCCGATACTGGATGAGAGGAGAATATGAGTCTGTAAGATTCCCACTGATATTCTGGAATACTCTTGGGCTTTATTTAACATCACAAGTGACATGACATATGAAATACACAAAGTCAGATACACATATGGTTTGCTTTTGACGTCATTAACCTGATTTACTTATAAAGGCACACAATCAGTCAAACATACATTACAAGAATGTAGAAACATTATATATATTACACAAGGATATGGATTTTCTATAGGGTTCTAAAATCCTATAAGGTTTTTGTGGAGGGAACTAGGTGAGGTGAACTACCGGGTTGGCCTTCAAAAATACATCATCACTGCGGCACTCTGTTCTAAACAATATATAGCCATGATCATATTGTTTGTGTAAGAAAATATGTAATTTTAACTGTATAATTTTAAGACTTAAAAGTATGAAAAGCAAAGCATGCTTTGAGATTAGCCTGGCTGACTATTTTCCTTCAGTAATTTCCCTTCTACATCATATAATGTACATCATATGGTAGAGAACTTTTAGTAAGAATCAAAATAATATTTGACATTAAAGAAACTGAAGCTAATGTATTTCTCCTCTTCAGGGCGTGGAGTTTTCACCACTGGAGCTTTTTTCAGAGGTGATTTTGTTCTTGAATACAGAGGTGAACTTCTGAGTTCACAGGAGAGTCTGGACCGAACTGGACACTACACTGAAGCTGAGAACACGTTCCTGTTTGATTTTCAGTGGCATGGCAAAAATTGGTGGTGAGTACAGAACTGCTGGATTGATGTAGTAGGTATGCTAAAATATCTGGAACTGTAAGATACTTAGTTCATGCCTGTAGTTCTGTTCGCTCGTTTCTTTTGGTCCGGATACGCTTAGTGTTCAGATTGGCATTTCTATCGTTGAACCTAAGTTATGATTGACCAGTCTGTCCTTTTTAGGGTCACATATTCCTGTTTTTGGTTTATTTACATGTCTCTGGTCCATGTTATGTTCATATTTCATTTGAACTGCACCAGAGTTCATTTGGAAGCCAACTGAAACCCTTCCTTTCAGCGTCTCGGTCCGCTTGTTTGGTCGCACCAGGTTTCAAATAGCAGCTTTCACATTTATTCAGATGAACCACATTAACAGCCTAAAAAAACATGCCAGATGTGAACACACCCTAATACTTCAAATTCACCATGAACTGACATAGAGTACGGAGTGTAGTTTCTTTGAGTCATCAAAAAAAATTCCCCCTGTATTCCCTAAAGAGAACAACATGGTAACTTTTAGATGCTTTTATCTGAGAGCTGTACATTACCATACATTGCAGTACACTATCATATAGATCAGTGGTTCTGAGACCCTCCTCTGCAGATTCTGTAGGTCTCCTTCACCTGATGCACTCAGATGAGTTCATAGAGCCATGTTCTGATGATGAACTCCTCATCTCAATCAGGTGGATTAAAACACCAGACATACAGCATATGCAGAGCAGTGGGTTCCCAGGACTGGAGTTCAGAACCACTTGTAAAAATAACTGTACATGTTTAGCATATATACTAAGATTATAAGTATTGAGTGTTCATTTTATGTTTTTATAGCATGGATGCATCTAAAGAAGACTCGTCTTTGGGAAGACTTGCAAACGATGAGACCAGAAATCCTACTTGCAAAATGAGAACTGTTGAAGTGAGCAGAAAACCTCACCTGTGTCTGTTTGCTGTACGAGACATTCTACCAGGAGAGGAAATCACTTACAATTATGGAGACTCAGATTGGCCATGGCGAGTCAAGGTATTATCAATAAAATGCTAAAGAGATTGATCAGTAATTCATGATAATTTTTTACTCTAATTCTGATTAGTTACCATGTGATTGTGGTCTCATATTTCTCAAGCCTTTGAATAAAGCATCAGCAGAATCCACTGATAAAAAGCCAGCCAGCAGTTTGCGCCTGCATAAATCCGTAAGTCCACTTTAAAACATCTGTATCATTATTCTATATTATTGACTCTCTCAGCATAGAGTTGTGTGTGGAATGATATATAAAGTATAGGACAGCTAGAGGAATGAACATTAACAAGTTTTTTTGTCCTTTACAAATATTCTGATATTTTGATATTCATTGGTTTCTTTTCTGACATCTAGCCCCATTGTGCAGCTTCTGTTTCCTCTCCTGAACTGGACAAGGTAAACAGCAATGGTCCTCATAAGCAGTCAGGCAAAGCAAGAACATCAAGGAATAAAATGGTAACCATCTTAAACATGCAACAACTATCTACTGATGTTTACTGCCAGCTAGTTAAAAATGCAATAAGTGATTTCTGAGAAACACTTAATATTTGAAATCGACACCCAAACAAACACACCCCTCCCTTCATTGCTCCGCCCCCAAAATAATGAACACGCAACACAGTAAACCACTATTAGCTGGTGCTCAGGTGTTCAAATAGAAAATATCTTTATTGCTGGCAAACCATAGAATGGTTTGGTTTTAGTTGATTTGTAGGTGCATATCGACTTCATCCAGCACCCGTGTCATTTGAAATGTATTTATCTACTCACAATTAAAAAAAACAAACAAGAAATTATTTAACGCTGCAGTCCTAGTTTTTTGTCTTTGTCACCATTTCTGTTCGAAATCTGCAATTGCAGTCATTTGTGGAATTATCAACTTTACATGGGTTGTGCTTTCACACGGCACAGCGCGAATGAATCCTATGTTTTGAGGAGAACGTGCTGCTGTCAATCACATCGCGTCGGTGTGGATACTGTCATTTGCAATCACAGATTATACTTTTTGGAAGTATGAGTCATGACCAACAGAAGAATGTTCACCGGAAAATGACACTGGAACAAGTAACATCCACTTTTGTTCTGACCAACTAAGGGTAAAAAAAGCTTTGCAGTGAATCGCGCTGATGAAAGGTGGGGTATGTGATTTGCAAAACGGCCGGCAGATTTTAAAATTACACAACTCAAATGGCCTTACCTTCTTTCCTTTGACTCCACCCATTCGAAGTACATGGACACGATGGGGGAGGGGGTATGGTACGACCGTTTGATTGACGCAGTTACTGTCTAATGATTCTAGGTAGTTTTGGAAATGATTGGCTGGAGTTTTTCGAGTCCTGCCTGTTCCACAGATGATTAAATTGCTTACTTTTCATTTCAGTGCTTCTAACTCAGTGGCTGTAAGTGGGTTAGGAATAGGATTTCAAGTGATTTTGAAAAAATGGACAAAAAAGACAATTACATACCCCACCTTTAAATCTAACAATCGCTTATCAATTATCATATCACATCAAACCGTGCAAACTATACTTTGTTCTCAAATTGTTAATGTTAACAACATCAGCATTGTGTGACTACATTTAAGGCCCTTCAGATATTTATCCTTGTTTTCGTGTGGGCCAGGTGGCCAGTCTCTTTTTTTCTGTAGCCACTCCAAAGTCCAAGTCTTTTGCATTTTACAACGGGTGAATCTCAGTTGTCACTGGTGATTGTCATTTGAACCTTTCTGGATCTGCCATCAAATTAATACGTTTAATTATATCAATTGCTGTGAGAAATGGATATAAATCTCCACCTCCAACATCCTCACACGCAATATATCCAATAAGCCGAAAATCCTTCTCTATGTGTACAGAAGTGATGTAATGACGCAAAAAATGCTTGAAATTCACGCGGAAATACACCAGTACCAATGGAATTAAAAATATTATTACAAGCTTACTGTTTTGAATCAAGCTAAGGCAAGCAGATAGGAAATCAGGAAATTAATTATGTAGTGAACTAATCCTTTAACTAGTTATTGGTTCAGTGTTTTAATGTCTGAACCAATGTAACTATTAATGTGACTTTTGTCACAATTTGTATGTAAAGTTTGTATAAATGTTTGGTTAGAGTTTTTTATTTTATTAATGATCTTTGCTTTGAAATGTGCAAAACATGTTTGTTTATTTTTTGATCACCCTTACAGTGTGTTTGTTCTTGTCTTATATGGATGCCACAGTTTTTAATATTGTTAAAGTACATTTTATTCTTGTTTAAGCTAAATTCCTCTTATTACATCTGCAGAAGCAGTTCCAATCAAGACTGTTACAGTCATCCTCAGTCGCATCCACATCTGATGCACCCTCTTCATCGGCACCCTGTGCTTTGTTCACTCTATAATGGCCTTATCAACCTCATGCCCTCCTGCCCTGTCCTCATCACCGTCAACACCACCTGCGCCACCCACGTCACCTTCAACCTCGCCTGTGCAGCCTTCATCACCTTCTCATGCGCAGCCCTCATCATCCTCGCCTGCGCAGCCTTCATCCCCTTCTCATGTGCAGCCCTCATCATCCTCATCCTCGCCTGCACAGCCCTCATCACCTTCTCATGTGCAGCCCTCATCATCCTCATCCTCGCCTGCGCAGCCCTCATCACCTTCTCATGTGCAGCCCTCATCATCCTCATCCTCGCCTGCGCAGCCTTCATCACCTTCTCATGTGCAGCCCTCATCGCCTTCTCATGTGCATCCCTCATCATCCTCATCCTCGCCTGCGCAGCCTTCATCACCTTCTCATGTGCAGCCCTCATCGCCTTCTCATGTGCAGCCCTCATCATCCTCATCCTCGCCTGCGCAGCCCTCATCACCTTCTCATGTGCAGCCCTCATCATCCTCATCTTCTCCTGCTCCACCCTTATCTTCACCTTGTGCTGCATCAACACCTGTGGTTCACTCATCACAGGCGTCTGAGACCCTCTCATTAAGGAAGGTGGGTAGATTCATTTTTGGACTGGTAAATCTTACAATAAATTATATGAAATAAAATATTATTTATATTTGTTTGTATTTCTCCTCTTCCAGATATCCTCTTTAAGGCCATCAAGAAAAAGACAGGTATGTCACTTGCCATGTGATCATTTATACGCTCAATATTTTTTGCATAATTATGGCTTTGCTTGCCAGTATCGGCAAATGATGAAACGTAATGTTACATGATCCACTGCCATACCCACTATGCCCAAATACTACCTGTTCTATTAGATTCTGCCAGTGGTGTACTCGTGTGATCACTAAAATATATAATTAAAAAAAAAAAAAAAACATTTTGTACTATTTGAGTAAGTGTTAAATTCTCTCATTCAGTATTCAGGAAGTGCCGTCTGTGATACAGACTACAGCGATGTCACAGACTACAGCGATGTTGACTATATACCAAAAATCAGCTCAGATGATTCGGATGGTAGTTCTTCTGGACATGACATGGTCAAAAGTGCTTTGATACATCCAACATCTCCCAAAGAGGCAGGTAGTTTATCTGATCAATGTATGACCGCACCATCACCTAAAAAGATGAAATGCCAATCTAAAGAGACAAACACCTCGTCTGGTGATAAGACTTTTATTCAGTCAATGCCATCACCTAAGCAGGAACGCAAGACGTACAACAAAAAGCAGTATTGCCTTTATTGCTCTAAGCCATATTCAAAAATGGCCAGACACCTTGAATTTGTCCATCGCAACGAAGTGGGGGTTGTAAAGGCAGTAGCATTTCCAAAACATTCCAAAGAAAGACGAGTCCAGTTAAACCTCCTTAGAAAAAGGGGCAACTTTGCCCACAACACCGATGTGGTGAGACAAGGACATGGGGAGATGATTGCCTGCTACCGTCCAAAAAATAGTCAAAGAGCCAATGAATTTATTCACTGCATTTACTGCCAAGGGCTTTATAACAAGCGTAGCCTTTGGAAACATATCAAAAACTGTCCCCTGAAACCAAAAAATGAGGATGCCCAGGGCAGGAAAAGAGTTCGATCCCTGTGTGCTCTAAACACACCAGTGGGCTTAGAAGTGAGCAAAGGATTCAAGAAAGTACTCTCCTTTATGAACTATGATGAAGTTTCGCGTGTAGTTCATACTGACAGATGCATCATGCAGCTGGGGGAGCACATGTTCAACAGGATGGGGTCTGATGTGACCAAACATGACTACATCAGACAGAAGATGAGAGAAGTAGGCAGACTTCTTCTTGAAGCAAGGAAGATTACCCCACTGAGAACAATGGTAGACTTCATCATACCAACTAACTTCAAACATGTCATAGCAGCTGTTAAAGTTGTATCTGGCTATGATGAAGAGAAAAACTCCTACCGCATTCCTTCTTTAGCTCTCAAACTTGGGCATTCTTTAAACAAGATATCTAGCATTGTTGAGAGCAATGCCATGATGTATGGAGATCATGAGCGTGCTGAGTGTGCCCGAGACTTCAGGAAAATACACCAGGCAAGGTGGAATGAGTACATTTCTGCTGGTGCTATAACTACATTGAAAGAAGCCAAGTGGAACACACCACAGATCATTCCTTTCACTCAGGATGTCAAAGTCCTGCACACACATCTTGAAAAGAAACACAATGAGCTCCTAAGTAAGCTCAGATCTTGCCCTTCTGCTGACAGCTACGCTGCTCTAGCCAAGGTCACGCTGTCCCAGGTCATCCTGTTCAACCGAAGGAGAGAAGGTGAGGTATCCCGGATGCTTTTGTCAGCTTTTAAAAGCAGGGATTCTTCTGAGCTACACGAAGACATTGCCATCTGTCTGTCTGAGTTTGAGAGGAAGCTGTGTCTGCACTTCTCAAGAGTTGAGATCCGTGGTAAACGAGGGAGAAAGGTTCCTGTGCTCCTCAAGCCTTCCATGGTTTCTGCCATGGAGCTGCTTGTTGAAACGCGTGAGCTTTGTGGTGTTCCAGCAGAGAATCCCTTTATGTTTGCTAGATGTGGAGCAATGTCTGCCTACAGAGGAGGAGAGTGCATCAACAAAGCTGCTTGCGAATGTGGCATAAAGAACCCTGATGCACTGTCATCAACTAGGCTCAGGAAACACATAGCAACCATGTCTAAAATTCTTAACCTTAATGAGAATGAAGCAGACCAACTGGCTGATTTCCTTGGTCACGATATCAGAATCCACAGACAGTATTATCGGTTACCAGAGGGAACACTGCAGCTGGCAAAAATGAGTAAAGTCCTAATGGCCATGGAGAAAGGAACACTGTCTGACTACAAAGGAAAGAAACTTGATGACATTGAAATTGACCCAAATGGTATGAGTATACATGCTCTGTGTGTATCTGTGCTGTACATATTTACAAAACAATGTATATATTCATGTCACAGATACTAGGTATAAGCAATAAAGTGTTCATTTTTCGTTATTTAATTATTAAGAGCAACTTGAGGCCCAAGGTGATTCCATGTCAAGTGATGAGGAGGATTCCAGTGACCTATCTCAGACAACAGCACCAGTACAGACTGATCAACCTGTTCAATCTGAACAAGCTGTTTCACAGGAGGATCAAGGTAAGAAAAATCTCTACATTGCACAAACAACAATAATCAAATAAACATGAATTAGCTCCATGCAGCAATATCCAGACAAATTAAAAAAAAATTATGCATTAGGACACAGTCTTGATTTGCTCTTTACTCACCGATTTAGTTGTAATGAGAATGTGTAATGAGAATTTACTTTTTAATTATTTCATAGGTTCTTCAAATGCTCCAAAAAAGAAATGGGAGGACAGTGAGGTAAAAGCAGTAGAGAGACACATGATGAGTTTCATCAAGACATGCAAAGTTCCTGGTAAGCAAGACTGTGAAAGATGCATTCACGCAGAGCCAGAAGCTTTGAAGCAGCGAACATGGACTGGTGTGAAAAATTATGTGCGGAACAGGATCACGACTCTTAAAAGAAAGGGTGGTTTGTAGGAAGGCACAAACACTTCAGCACTTTGCACATTATGCTCTTTTTGTAGGAAATGGAGCTAAATTAAAAGAAATGAGGATAAAGGTGTAGAAATATTTTGTGGATGGAATGAAACAGAATATAAAGTGAAAAGTTAGAGTATAAGAAGGTTAATGAAGAAGTAGAGGATAGTAAGAGTCAATTTTCTTTGTTCAGTTACAATATAGTTGGATGAAATGTCATGTTAAACTTTTTGATATTTCTGTCATAGAGGGAGGAGAGAATGTAAAGATGATAAAAAAGGGAAGAGTGAATAGCTGTGCTGGACATGGGCTATGGCTGGATGTAATCGATTGGTGAGAGTTAATGTGTGCAGACGAGAGAAGCTGAAAACTGAGATGTGATGTCAGACACTTTCTGCTTCCTGTAGTGATGCAGAGCCAGAAGCTTTGAAGCAGCGAACATGGACTGGTGTGAAAAATAATGTGCGGAACAGGATCACGACTCCTAAAAGAAAGGGTGGTTTGTAGGGAGGCACAAACACTTCAACACTTTGCACATTATGCTCTTTTCGTAAGAAATGGAGCTAAATTAAAAGAAATTAAGATAAAGGTGTAGACATTAAAATTAAGAGACGCTCGCGCTGTTTGCATACTTTACCACAGCTGAAGTAGAAAAAATTCATTATTTTCCAAATACACAGATATTTCGGAGACATTTTCATTCAATACATGCACTGCTTGATACAGTGTCTGTTTGTACAAGAATAAAGTTCAGCATAAGCCTAAATACCAATGTAAAGAGGGAGGAGAGAATGTAAAGGGGACGTAAAGAGGGAGGAGAGAATGTAAAGGGGACGTAAAGAGGTAGGAGAGAATGTAAAGGGGACGTAAAGAGGTAGGAGAGAATGTAAAGGGGACGTAAAGAGGTAGGAGAGAATGTAAAGGGGACGTAAAGAGGGAGGAGAGAATGTAAAGGGGACGTAAAGAGGGAGGAGAGAATGTAAAGGGGACGTAAAGTGGGAGGAGAGAATGTAAAGGGGACGTAAAGAGGTAGGAGAGAATGTAAAGGGGACGTAAAGAGGGAGGAGAGAATGTAAAGGGGACGTAAAGAGGTAGGAGAGAATGTAAAGGGGACGTAAAGAGGTAGGAGAGAATGTAAAGGGGACGTAAAGAGGTAGGAGAGAATGTAAAGGGGACGTAAAGTGGGAGGAGAGAATGTAAAGGGGACGTAAAGAGGTAGGAGAGAATGTAAAGGGGACGTAAAGAGGGAGGAGAGAATGTAAAGGGGACGTAAAGAGGGAGGAGAGAATGTAAAGGGGACGTAAAGAGGGAGGAGAGAATGTAACGGGGACGTAAAGAGGGAGGAGAGAATGTAAAGGGGACGTAAAGAGGTAGGAGAGAATGTAAAGGGGACGTAAAGAGGGAGGGGAGAATGTAAAGGGGACGTAAAGAGGGAGGAGAGAATGTAAAGGGGACGTAAAGTGGGAGGAGAGAATGTAAAGGGGACGTAAAGTGGGAGGAGAGAATGTAACGGGGACGTAAAGAGGTAGGAGAGAATGTAACGGGGACGTAATGAGGGAGGAGAGAATGTAAAGGGGACGTAAAGTGGGAGGAGAGAATGTAAAGGGGACGTAAAGTGGGAGGAGAGAATGTAACGGGGACGTAAAGAGGTAGGAGAGAATGTAAAGGGGACGTAAAGTGGGAGGAGAGAATGTAACGGGGACGTAATGAGGGAGGAGAGAATGTAAAGGGAACGTAAAGGATGTAAAGTAGGAGAGCATGTAAAGGGGACGTAAAGAGGGAGGGGAGAATGTAAAGGGGACGTAAAGAGGGAGGGGAGAATGTAAAGGGGATGTAAAGAGGGAGGGGAGAATTTAAAGGAGACGAAAGAGGGAGGGGAGAATGCAAAGGGAACGTAAAGAGGGAGGGGAGAATGTAAAGGGGACGTAAAGAGGGAGGAGAGCATGTAAAGGGAACGTAAAGAGGGAGGAGAGAATGTAAAGGGGACGTAAAGAGGGAGGAGAGAATGTAAAGGGGACGTAAAGAGGGAGGAGAGAATGTAAAGGGGACGTAAAGAGGGAGGAGAGCATGTAAAGAGGGAGGAGAGCATGTAAAGGGTACGTAAAGAGGGAGGAGAGACAGCGACGCCCTTGCTGTGCCATAAGGCAACAGAGTACAACTAGAGTGATTGGAGAGCAGGAGGACTCAGATAGAGCAGATTCTCTAGAGCGACTCACGAGCTCTGATGATGACACAGCTAATCCACGATTGGCAGAGTACACCGCTTGACAACGATCACGTGTGTTTCATGTCTCTTCTCACACCTTCAGTTCCACTAAGGATCACATCTGTTCTTTATAACAGTAAAAGCTCTTTTCACATAGTTGCGATAAATGTTTATCAAAATAAAACAAATAAAACAATGTAGACCCCACTTCACTGGTATTTAGGCTTATTTTGAACTTTATTCTTGTACAAACAGTAGTGCATGTATTGAATGAAAATGTCTCTGAAATATCTGTATTTGGAAAATAATGCGTTTATTCCACTTCAGCTGTGGTAAAGTATGCAAACTTAGCCTGAGCATCACTACAGGAAGCAGAAAGTGTCTGACATCACATCTCAGTTTTCAGCTTCTCTCATCTGCACACGGCAACTCTCACCAATCGGTTACATCCAGCCACAGCCCATGTCCAGCACAGCTAATATAAGGGATGAATAGAGGCAGTAAATGTAAAGAGGATGAAAAGAGGGAGGAGTAAAGCGGGTAAAAAGAGGGAGGAGTAGAGTTAAAGAGGATAGAGAGGGAGGAGTAAAGAGGGTAAAAAGAGGGAGGAGTAGAGTTAAAGAGGATAGAGAGGGAGGAGTAAAGAGGGTAAAAGAGGGAGGAGTAGAGTTAAAGAAGATAGAGAGGGAGGAGTAAAGAGGGTAAAAAGAGGGAGGAGTAGAGTTAAAGAGGGAGGAAGTAAAGGAGGAAGTAGAGAGATTTTGAAGAAGGGTGGATGGAGGAAGTACAGAGGATAGTTGGGCACTGAGAATCATTCCCACCTCCAAGTTAATTGATTTTTCATTGTTGTTCTTTAAAAAAAAAATTTTTTTTTGAAGTTCTGTCATTAACTGCAATGTGCACTTTCAACACAATGTGTCCAAGACTGTTAATATTAAAGAGTCATTTAATCAGAGTCCCCAAAGAGTCATTTAATCGGAGTGTGTGTGTGTCACTCGAGTCCCCAAAGAGTCATTTAATCGGAGTGTGTGTGTCACTCGAGTCCCCAAAGAGTCATTTAATCGGAGTGTGTGTGTCACTCGAGTCCCCAAAGAGTCATTTAATCGGAGTGTGTGTGTGTCACTAGAGTCCCCAAAGAGTCATTTAATCGGAGTGTGTGTGTCACTCGAGTCCCCAAAGAGTCATTTAATTGGAGTGTGTGTGTCACTAGAGTCCCCAAAGGGTCATTTAATCGGAGTGTGTGTGTCACTCGAGTCCCCAAAGAGTCATTTAATTGGAGTGTGTGTGTCACTAGAGTCCCCAAAGGGTCATTTAATCGGAGTGTGTGTGTGTCACTAGAGTCCCCAAAGAGTCATTTAATCGGAGTGTGTGTGTCACTAGAGTCCCCAAAGGGTCATTTAATCGGAGTGTGTGTCACCTGAGTCCCCAATGAGTCGTTCAATTGGAGTGTGTGTGTCACTAGAGTCCCCAAAGGGTCATTTAATCGGAGTGTGTGTGTGTCACTCGAGTCCCCAAAGGGTCATTTAATCGGAGTGTGTGTGTGTCACTCGAGTCCCCAAAGGGTCATTTAATCGGAGTGTGTGTGTCACTAGAGTCCCCAAAGGGTCATTTAATCGGAGTGTGTGTGTGTCACTCGAGTCCCCAAAGGGTCATTTAATCGGAGTGTGTGTGTGTCACTCGAGTCCCCAAAGGGTCATTTAATCGGAGTGTGTGTGTCACTAGAGTCCCCAAAGGGTCATTTAATCGGAGTGTGTGCGTCACTAGAGTCCCCAAAGAGTCATTTAATCGGAGTGTGTGTGTCACTAGAGTCCCCAAAGGGTCATTTAATCGGAGAGTGTGTATCACTATTTTTATTTGTATAGAGTTTTTTTGACAATTACTACACTTTACAGAAGAACATGCCTAATGTCTTAAAACCCCAGTGTGTAGCCAAAGATGACTCTGGTGAGGAAAAGTCCTTAAGATGTTTCTGTGATAATGATTAGTTTACAGTCGATGCTAAATTAACTAGAGGGATGCAGATTCGGTCAGTGAAAGGTTCTCTGCCATGAAGTGAAGTCAGTTTTATTTCTATAGCGCATTATACAATACAGATGGTTTCAAAGGAGCTTCACACACATAAAATAACTTGCAAATGTCAACAATTATGAAATGACTTATGTAGAGCTGTTTTGCAGTTGAAATTAAAGACAATAGTGTTATTATTCAGCTCAATTCTGTTCATCTTTTGCTTCTGATAGTCAATCAGTCAAGTCAATAACATTTCTGAATGTTAATCGTCATTCCCCAACTGAGCAGCCAAAGGCACTTGATCTCAAGCTACAAATCAGACAAAACATGTAGGCTACCCATTTACATTGATCTTGCTGAAAAGAAGAAACCCAGTTTACTCTCTCACACCTGTATCTTTGCATTAGCTTGATTTCACTGTCCAGTATTGGAACTTTGAATTGTAATATTCTACTTCTGTCTTCTTAGGATAAATAATATATACCATCTCAACAATGTCCTGAAAGTATACCTTAACCAGAGTTTGTGTATCACCATGGTCCTCAAAGTATGACTTGATCAGAGTTTGTGTTTAATGTCCCCAAAAGCGACATATAAAATAATGTCCCTAAAGTGATGGTAAAATGTCAGGTCTTTAAGGAAGGCTTTTATTGATAAAATCAAGTGATATTTGTGATGACAGCTTCTCCAGAAGTGCAGTCATATCTTTCTTTAGTCTCTAGACCCTTCAGAAAGGGGTGTCCCTAAAGGTAGGGTTTCCAGTCATACGTCCTCACATTGTGGTTAAGTAGGTATGTGTGTGTGTGTGTGTGTTTGGGGCCTTTAGAAATACTCTTTGGGATTGTTTGTGCCATATCCTGTGATGTGTATGTTCTTAGCCTTTTCTTTTTAGATCTAGACTGAAGGCTTCTTAGACTAAATGCTAATGTGCTAATAAAATTATTTTACATTGACAGTTAAATTTGTGATATTGTGTTAAAAAGTTCCCAAAATGTTATTTTATTTTAAAGTTTGTGTAAAACAAGGTCTGATTTTGTACAAGATAACAAATCTCACAAATTACTTCATTTATCTACACTTACATTAAAAACATTTTTTTTCAAGAAATTAATACTTTTATTAAGCAAGGATGCATTCAATTGATCAAAAGTGACAAAAAAAATAGTTTTACAAAATAATTATATTTCGGATAAAAGGTGTTGTTCTGAACTTTCTATTCATCTGTGAATCCTGAAAAATTTTATGTATCACAGTTTCCACAAAAATATAAACGGTTTTCTACATTGGTAATAATCAATGTTTTATTGAGTAGCAAATCAGCATCAAGGTTATTAAATAAATAATTAATAAGTAATAAGTAAGCATCACGAGCGGCCTCGAGTCATTTGAGTCAAGATCGGGACTTCAGAGCGGGACCGCGAATCATTTGAGTCGAGCCAGATCGGGACTTCAGAGCGGGACCGCGAATCATTTGAGTCATTTGAGTCAGATCGGGACTTCAGAGCGGGTCCGCGAATCATTTGAGTCATTTGAGTCAGATCGGGACTTCAGAGCGGTTTCGCGAATCATTTGAGTCGAGTCAGATCGGGACTTCAGAGCGGTTTCGCGAATCATTTGAGTCGAGTCAGATCGGGACTTCAGAGCGGGATCGCGAATCTTTTGGATCAGATCAGATCTTCATTTGGTCTGTCGAATTTGGTCCAAATTAAGCTCAAAAAGCGACATTTAACGTCTTTTTTTTTTTTAAACCAAATTTAGCCCAAAAATAAATGTAGATGGGCTTTAGTCCAAATTTAGCAGAAAAAACATTTTATTTTGCACCACAAAGCCATTAACATAAACTAGTGAGCTAATATATTAGACGTCATGTCTGAAGCACTGTTAAATATATTGAAATATATTTTGAAAACACTTGATGGTCACGCACTGAACTGGAGCAGAGGACGTCACCATGGAAACGGGGCTCAGCCCAACTGTCAAGCAGCTGAACGGAAGCTGTCTCTCATGGTTGTTTTCTCTCATTTCAGGTAAGTTTAATCCCTAATTACAACAATGTAACATAAAAGGGTCACTGAAACTTTCTTTCATGTAAATGACACGCTTTCGTTGAAAATGTACTTTATAGAAATGGGCAGTGTCTTCAGAAAAAGTCCGTTAGCACCGTAATGCTAACTACAAGAGGTAACTTTATATGCATCTTTCACAATATATTTCGCCTACATCAGCATGAATCTGTAATTATCTTATATATGTGTGTGTTTACATAATATTTTCATAATATGTGTGTGTGTTTGTTTGCCTGTTAGTTATTTTGATGTCCACACTGTAAGAGTATTACTCGGTTAGTAAACCTAAAACTTTAAGTTCTGTTATTTTTCTTTTAATTTGTTTGTATAATCTGTAAATTATTTTTCTTTTCTGCATTTCACCTCTGCTATTGTTTATTTATAATAAACCTGGCATTGTATAATAAATATTGTTGGCTTTGACAGATTGTTTATGTTCTAGATTCTTCCATGCTGAAGGCCGTGCATGTATCCAGCTGAAGAACATTTTTAGACATTATGAAACATATGACTAGTAAGTAATACCTCAAACATACACTACCATTCAAACGTTTAAGGGTCAGATTTATCATGTATTTAAAATAAATATTTTATACTCACCACTGCTGCATTTATTTGATTAAAATACAGTAAAATAGTAACATTGTGAAATTACTAGGGGTGACCCGACTAAGGTTTTTCATAGTCGAATCTGAATTTTAAAATCTTGGTGATATTTGACTGATAGTCTAATCATATGTTTAGGGGCAGAATACACTGAGTCAAGTCATAATTACATTGGACAGTCATAATTACTGATCTTAACACACAGGTAAAATGTGTAATGAACACCTCGCAGATACAAACGGGGTAAATAATAGTTCATCACTGATAGATCTTTTCTATTTCAGAGACTGAAAATCATTGATTAAAACACAAATTAATTGTAACTTATTGGAAGAGGAATAATAAGAAGAAAAGAAAATGCACCTGTGACTTAATATTGCTTATTTTGCAGTGTGTTGAAAGTGCTTTATTCTCATCTTTGTGCATTTTCAGATGTTGTGCATATTTATGGATCAAATTATTTAACGTTGTTTAACTTTTTAACATTATAATATTGGTTGTCTTCTCTTTTTTCAGAATTAAGCTCCAACCCCAGTTAAACAGATCTGAGCAGCTGATCAAGGATCAGCAGAAACTCTGCAGAACGGTGCTCCTCCAGCCCAGGACTGGACACCAGTGTTGTAAGTCATTCTGCCTCTTTATAGTTCATGTTCAGAACATATTGCAGGAGATCGCAACATTGTCTCTCAAGGTCCACTTACATGCAGAGTTTTGCACCAACCTAGTGCAACCTTGTGTACACAATATATTCACAACTTGGCAAACTGTGAAGCTGATTGAGACGTAAACTCTGCATGACAGTGGACCTTAAGCCAAGCAAAGGTCTCTGCAGGAAAGTAATGGGAGTTACCAGATCAGGGTGTTTTTAGATCATGATACCTGATTGGCTGACGTAGTGACGGTAGGTTTAGGGGTGGGGTTAGGTAAGGGGGATCATTTTGATTGACATGATTTAGAAACACCCAGCAGTTTGAAAACACACACTCAATCATAAACGCCCACTTTTACTCTGCAGAGACCCAAGTCTCACCTTAAGGGCCAGAGTTGACAACCCCTGATATACTAATTAGTTAATAATCCCTCATGAAGAATGAGTACACTTTAATTTGTACATTTTGGACAAGGACAACCATTGTTTTTGTATTATTAATTTACATTTTAGTTACTGTTTTCTTTCTCACTTTAGATGTTGGAGAAAAAACAGTGAGGCTAAAGCATTCAAAGTGGAAACATCTGCCGTGGCTCATTAATCCAGAATTGGGATGGAGGAAGGAGCAGAAGAAGCAGAAGATCAGAGATCAGGCAGAGATCTACTGGTGCCCCTGTGGGAAACCATTTACCTAATGTGTTAGTTAAACCAAAGATTTTCATCACTCACCTTTACGTTGTTCCAAGCCAGACTTTTGTTCATCTTTGAAACATAAATGCAGAACTTTTTAATGAAATCTGAGAATTTTTTTAAATCTAAAATAACGCATTCACACAAGCACCATGATGCATCAGTGATGCATTGGCGTGAGAGCTGGCGCTTTTGGTGCTGTTGTGAAAATCCATTGGGGATTCCTAATTTCTGAATAGATTTTTTTTGCTGTTGTTGTTTTTTGCGTACACAAGACATCTTTAAAAAAATATCTTCATTTGTGTTCTGCACAAAAGGGTGTTATGGGTTTGGGGTAACATGAGGGTAAGAAATTAATGACAGAATTTAAATTTTTGGTTGTTCTAATGTGGTTATAATTGTTCATAGTTTATTGTCTTGAAAAATTATATTTATACAGAAAGATGGATTAATTTGATAAGTTTATAGTAAAGACTTTTAAATTGATTTTAAAAAATCAAAATAAATTCTACTCTTTTGCAAGGTCTATTAAAAATATTACTGATAAATGTAATGGTTTCCACAAAATATTGGGCAGCACAACTGTGTTAAACATTGATAATAATCAGAAATGTTTCTTGAGCAGCAAATCATATACTATAATGATTTCTGAAGATCATGTAACACTGAAGACTGGAGTAATTGTGTTAAAAATTCAGTTTACAGTCATAAATTACATTTTACAATGCATCCACATAGAAAACAATTATTTCTGTAGTTATATTTCACAATATTACTGTTTTTACGGTCTGTTTAATCAAAGGAGGCTTAAGATGTGATCAAGAATTTACATGAAAGATGTAATGTGTCAATAAATGTGTCAATATACTGTGAATTGTCTCATTTTCACTAATTAGGAATATGAAAAATAATTCACAGTTGTTATTAGGTCTGAAAAGACGTCTTTTCAACTTTAACTTTACAACCATATTTAGACGTAATTTGAAGTCATTTGAGTCAAATCGGGACTTCAGAGCGGGACCGCGAATCATTTGAGTCAGATCGGGACTTCAGAGCGGGTCCGCGAATCATTTGTGTCATTTGAGTCAGATCGCGACTTCAGAGCGGGTCCGTGAATCATTTGAGTCGAGTCAGATCAGGACTTCAGAGCGGGACCGCAAATCTTTTGAGTCAGATTGCGACTTCAGAACTGGTCTGCGAATCATTTGTGTCATTTGAGTCAGATCGGGACTTCAGAGCGGGTTCGCGAATCATTTGAGTCGCGAATCATTTGTGTCATTTGAGTCAGATCGCGACTTCAAAGCGGGTCCGCGAATCATTTGAGTCATTTGAGTCAGATCGGGACTTCAGAGCGGGTTCGCGAATCATTTGAGTCGCGAATCATTTGTGTCATTTGAGTCAGATCGCGACTTCAAAGCGGGTCCGCGAATCATTTGAGTCGAGTCAGATCGCGACTTCAGAGCGGGACCGCGAATCATTTGAGTCATTTGAGTCAGATCGGGACTTCAGAGCGGGTTCGCGAATCATTTGAGTCGCGAATCATTTGTGTCATTTGAGTCAGATCGCGACTTCAAAGCGGGTCCGCGAATCATTTGAGTCGAGTCAGATCGCGACTTCAGAGCGGGACCGCGAATCATTTGAGTCATTTGAGTCAGATTGCGACTTCAGAGCGAGTCTGCGAATCATTTGTGTCATTTGAGTCAGATCGCGACTTCAGAGTGGGTCCGCGAATCATTTGTGTCATTTGAATCAGATCGGGACTTCAGAGCGGGTCCGCGAATCATTTGTGTCATTTGAGTCAGATCGCGACTTCAGAGTGGGTCCGCGAATCATTTGTGTCATTTGAGTCAGATCTCGACTTCAGAGCGGGACCGCGAATCATTTGAGTCATTTGAGTCAGATCAGGACTTCAGAGCGGGACCGCGAATCATTTGAGTCATTTGAGTCATATCGGGACTTAATAGCGGGACCGCGAATCATTTGAGTCAGATCGCGACTTCAGAGTGGGTCCGCGAATCATTTGTGTCATTTGAATCAGATCGCGACTTCAGAGCAAGGGGCAAGGAACTCGACCGGAAGTTGAAGTCGGGTGGGGGCTGCCATCTTTTAGCAGAACTTCACTTGCGTTAGCATTCCCATTGACTCCCATTCATTTTGGCGTCACTTTGACAGCGAATAACTTTACATCTGAGGCGTTTAAAGACTCTGTTGGTCCATTATTTATTTCTAAAGATACACGAGAATGTATAAAGGGCTCCATTACCTTCTATGTTACATTATGGCCCCGTATGAACAGTTTTTGTAAAAAATAGGCTAACGATTGCGTCATAACCACTCGGCTCTCTGTCGCATTACCGTACAGACAGGAGGAGAAGCTCGCAGGCAATTAACTTAATATGGCGTACTGTCGTTACATTTTAAAATACTATACAAAATAATTAATCAGAATACTTACTCCTGCTCACTCACGACAAAGAACTCCCCGCTCAAGCTCGCCGTCTCTGCAAGATTAACGATGGCAGTTTGCACGCACAGCTACTAGAAGATTTACATCTGTCAGACAGGTTGCTGACGTCGTCAAGCTTCGTTTGAGTCTGCGCGTCAGAAACGGAAGTGCTAAAAAACGCTAAAACTGGGCTTCATTTGTCTCAATTGAGTTCCAATGGGGTCGCTGTGTCCATTTCTTTTACTGTCTATGCTTCAGAGCGGGTCCGCGAATCATTTGAGTCGAGTCAGATCGGGACTTAATAGCGGGACCGCGAATCATTTGAGTCATTTGTGTCATTTGAATCAGATCGCGTGAAGTGAAGATAATGGTTAAACACTCAGTCTAGGTGCTAATTCTGGGTTTATCACCAGGTTCACTCAGGTGTGTCGGCCAGAACACCACTTAAGGCCAAATATTCCAGAGTATGAAATGAAGAGCGGAGAGATAATTCTTATTAAAGCTGCAAGCAGCATTTACCGGGGTTCAAGCACATTAAGGCCTCTGAGGTGGTCTGAGCCAACCTGGATGCATGGATGACAGTTAAACACATCCAAAATGGAGAACAGGCTAACAGACAGACACACACACTGAAAGTAAATGATTAGACTAATATATGTATACTCTATAAGCATATGCACACACACACACACACACAAAGACACACATATACATGCACAAACATTTTGTTGCAGATATAGGTATTTGAAATAAGTGATAGGTGATAATAAAGTTATTGCAAGTCTTCTCTTTTTCAGAGTTTAGATGTCATTTTGAGGTTAAACTGTAATCATAATGTGGCAAAATTTTAAAAACTGATATATCTGTATGAACAAAATGGAAAACATTGACTCAATGAGATTTAAAATGTTATAACAGTTCATTTTTTAATGTTTTGGCATGAATTCATGAATCCTTTCAACAGTACTGTTCAACTTTACTGAATGAGCCCATTAGTGGTCTTCCGCTGCCATCTAGTGGTTATAAATTGCATTTACTCCAAGAACACTGTGTTTTTAAACATAACTGTTATAGTGTTATTTTTTTTTTTGCCCAATCTCTCTTAAATTTTGCATGCTTGTTTAGAATGAAATTATGCATTATTTTACACAGTTTTGATTATTTGTGGGCTTTCTGATTGTATTAATAGGCCTTTGTGTGCGCTATGAAAAGAACATATTATGAAATGACTGGTTTATAGTTGCCCAAATGCAATTGTTCAACATGTTTTTGATAATTATTGACCTTCAGAGTCTAGAGAATTGTACTTCAGTGGTTTTATTGATTTTCATCTTAAACCGTATCACAAGTATGCCAAAGTAACTTTTTTAAATAATCTTGAATATTTAATTAACAGCTTTATTGACAACATTGGTCCCAGAGGCAAAGTTGTTCAGAATGAGGAGATTTATCATATGATATGAAGATTTAGTGTTTTTGAGTGAATATATGAACATTTTCAAACAATTTGAGGCGATTTACCATATAAATCTTGTGTTTTGAGACCTTTTCTACTGTTATAGCGCCACCTATGGTCCGATCTCCATGAAACTTTGCATGCTTGTTAAGAGTCACCTGTTACATGATTTCACTGAGATTCATAAAGTTTTGAGTTTTCGTTTAGGTTTTATAGGCTTTGGGGTATGTTTGGCCACACCCCTTTTTCTATATTACCCCTTTACAGCTAACCAAAGGACAAAATTCAACATTTTTTTAATAATTATTGATCTACAGAGTCCACAGAATATTACTGCAGTGGTTTGGTTCCGATCGGACAAAAAACCTAGGACTAGTTCGCAAAAGTACGTTTTTAACAAATTTGTGAATAACAATTGAACGATTTGATTGACAGCAATGGTTCTTGAGGCAAAGTTGTTCATTACGAGGAGATCTATCAAATGATATGCATATTGTGTTGATATGTGAAACACCACGTGATTACAGAGCCATAAAACTCGTTAGCGCCAACTAGTGGCCGATTTCTTTCAAAATTCTTACAGACCTTAAGGTTCATGAGTCGAACGTACCCAGCGAGTTTCGTTCCGATCAACATCCGTTAACCCTTTCAAATAGGTGCTTAAAATTGTTTGGCCAATGGCGGCCATGTTTTTTTGAGATATGCAAATGTCCTCATAGGTACTTGTGCCCCTTCAGACCAAGACACTGCATACCAATTTTCAAGTCGATCGAGCCAACGGTTGCCTAGTTATAGCCATTTATGTGTTTTTTCTATCTTATAGCGCCCCCAAGTGGCAGAGATGCGCAATTTTTTTGATTTGACCAAAGATTGAGCTCATACATATGTATACCGAGTTTGGTGAAGATATCTCATTCCGTTCAAGAGTTATAGTCAAAATAGCATTTGGCTAACGTTAGCATAGACGCTTTTTGGTGTACTGTTTCGCGTATGAATTGAAATTTCAACTTTTTTTTGATAATTATTGATATTGAGTGTCCAGGGAATATTTATGAAGTGGTTTGGTTCTGATTGGTTGAAAACCCTAGGACTAGTTCGCAAAAGTAGGTTTTGGATATAGCTCGATTTTGCGAGAAAACGGTGCGTCGTAGACCCCAAAAAGGCGCCGTGCACTTTTGTTCGGGCTAACCCAAGGATTGCAACAATGCCATGTTTTTGAGTCTACGGCTAACGGTATACGATTTACGGCCAAAAATGTCCAAAATTTTTGTTTTTTGCGCTGTAGCGCCCCCGTTAGGCCGATTGGGCTGAGACTTTGATAAGTTCTCCCCAAATTGAGCTCTACGATCTGTCCAAATTTCAGCTCTCTAGGCCTTACGGTTTGGGCTGCACGTTCAGTTCTAGGGCAGAAGAATAATAATAATAATAATTAAAGCTGCAAGCAGCATTTTACCGGGGTTCAAGCACATTAAGGCCTCTGAGGTGGTCAGAGCCAACCTGGATGTTTGGATGACATTTAAACACATCCAAAATGGAGAACAGGCTAACAGACAGACACACACACTGACAGCAAATGATTAGACTAATATATGTATACTCTATAAGCATATGCACACACACACACACACACACACACACACAAAGACACACATATACATGGACACACATTTTGTTGCAGATATAGGTATTTGAAATAAGTGATAGGTGACAATAAACTGATTACAAGTCTTCTCTTTTTTAGAGTTTAGATGTCATTTTCAGGTTAAACTGTAATCATAATGTGGCAAAATTGTAAAAACTGATACATCTGTATGAACAAAATGGAAAACATTGATTCAGTAAGATTTAAAATGTTATAACAGTTAATTTATTAATGTTTTGGCAAGAATTCATGAAAACAGTGCTGTTCAACTTAGCTGAATGAGCCCATTAGTGGTCTTCCGCTGCCATCTAGTGGTTATAAATTGCATTTACTCAAACAACCCTGGTTTTAAACATAACTGTTATAGTGTTGTAATTTTTTTTTGCCCAATCTCTCTTAAATTTTGCATGCTTGTTTAGAATGAAATTATGCATTATTTTACACAGTTTTGATAATTTGTGGGCTTTCTGTTT
Source organism: Carassius gibelio (assembly GCF_023724105.1). NCBI lineage: Eukaryota > Metazoa > Chordata > Actinopteri > Cypriniformes > Cyprinidae > Carassius > Carassius gibelio. The sequence continues at coordinate 2,821,487 of NC_068403.1, read as the reverse complement.
GTATTAATAGGCCTTTGTGTACACTATGCAAATAACATATTATAAAATTACTGGTTTATAGTTGTCCAAATGCAATTGTTCAACATGTTTTTGATAATTATTGACCTTCAGAGTCTAGAGAATTGTACTTCAGTGGTTTTATTGATTTTCATCTTAAACCGTATCACAAGTATGCCAAAGTAACTTTTTTAAATAATCTTGAATATTTAATTAACAGCTTTATTGACAACATTGGTCCCAGAGGCAAAGTTGTTCAGAATGAGGAGATTTATCACATGATATGAAGATATAGTGTTTTTGAGTGAATACATGAACATTTTCAAACAATTTGGGGCCATTTACCATCTAAATCTTGTGTTTTGAGACCTGTTGTACTGTTATAGCGCCACCTATGGTCTGATCTCCATGAAACTTTGCATGCTTGTTAAGAGTCACCTGTTACATGTTCTCACCGAGTTTCATAAAGTTTTGAGTTTTCGTTTAGGTTTTATAGGCTTTGGGGTATGTTTGGCCACACCCCTTTTTCTAAATTACCCCTTTACAGCTAACCAAAGGACAAAATTCAACATTTTTTTAATAATTATTGATCTAGAGAGTCCACAGAATATTACTGCAGTGGTTTGGTTCCGATCAGGCAAAAAACCTAGGACTAGTTCGCAAAAGTAGGTTTTTAACATATTTGTGAATAACAATTGGATGATTTGATTGACAGCAATGGTTCTTGAGGCAAAGTTGTGCAATATGAGGAGATCTATCAAATGATATGCATATTGTGTTGATATGTGAAACACCACGTGATTACAGAGCCATAAAACTCGTTAGCGCCAACTAGTGGCCGATTTCTTTCAAAATTCTTACAGACCTTAAGGTTCATGAGTCGAACGTACCCAGTGAGTTTCGTTCCAATCAACATCCGTTAACCCTTTCAAATAGGTGCTTAAATTTGTTTGGCCAATGGCGGCCATGTTTTTTGAGATATGCAAATGTCCTCATAGGTACTTGTGCCCCTTCAGACCAAGACACTGCATACCGATTTTCAAGTCGATCGAGCCAACGGTTGCCTAGTTATAGCAATTTATGTGTTTTTTACATCTTATAGCGCCCCCAAGTGGCAGAGATGCGCAATTTTTTTGATTTGACCAAAGATTGAGCTCATACATACGTATACCGAGTTTGGTGAAGATATCTCATTCCGTTCAAGAGTTATAGTCAAAATAGCATTTGGCTAACGTTAGCATAGACGCTTTTTGGCGTACTGTTTCGCGTAAGAATTGAAATTTCAACTTTTTTTTGATAATTATTGATATTGAGTGTCCAGGGAATATTTATGAAGTGGTTTGGTTCTGATTGGTTGAAAATCCTAGGACTAGTTCGCAAAAGTAGGTTTCGGATATAGCTCGATTTTGCGAGAAAACGGTGCGTCGTAGAGAAAAAAATGCAGCTGTGCACTTTTGTTCGGACTAACCCAAGGATTGCAACGATGGCTTGTTTTTGAGTCTACGGCTAACGGTTTACGATCTGTGGCCAAAAATGTCCAAAATTTTTGTTTTTTGCGCTGTAGCGCCCCCGTTAGGCCGATTGGGCTGAGACTTTGATAAGTTCTCCCCAAAATGAGCTCTACAATCTGTCCAAATTTCAGCTCTCTAGGCCTTACGGTTTGGGCTGCACGTTCAGTTCTAGGGCAGAAGAATAATAATAATAATAAAAATCTTAACAATTACAATAGGGTTTCAGCACTGCGTGCTTGAACCCCTAATTAAAGCTGCAAGCAGCATTTACCGGGGTTCAAGCACATTAAGGCCTCTGAGGTGGTCTGAGCCAACCTGGATGCATGGATGACATTTAAACACATCCAAAATGGAGAACAGGCTAACAGACAGACACACACACTGAAAGTAAATGATTAGACTAATATATGTATACTCTATAAGCATATGCACACACACACACACACACACACAGAAAGACACACATATACATGCACAAACATTTTGTTGCAGATATAGGTATTTGAAATAAGTGATAGGTGACAATAAACTTATTGCAAGTCTTCTCTTTGTAAGAGTTTAGATGTCATTTTCAGGTTAAACTGTAATCACAATGTGGCAAAATAGTAAAAACTGATATATCTGTAAGAACAAAATGGAAAACATTGACTCAATGAGATTTAAAATGTTATAACAGTTACATTTTTAATGTTTTGGGATGAATTCATGAATCCTTTCAACAGTACTGTTCAACTTAACTGAATGAGCCCATTAGTGGTCTTCCACTGCCATCTAGAGGTTATAAATTGCATTTACTCAAGCAACACTGTTTTTAAACATAACTGTTATAGTGTTTTTTTTTTTTTTTTTGCCCAATCTCTCTTAAATTTTGCATGCTTGTTTAGAATGAAATTACGCATTGTTTTACACAGTTTTGATAATGTGTGGGCTTTCTGTTTGTATTAATAGGCCTTTGTGTACACTATGAAAAGAACATATTATAAAATTACTGGTTTATAGTTGTCCAAATGCAATTGTTCAACATGTTTTTGATAATTATTGACCTTCAGAGTCTACAGAATTGTACTTCAGTGGTTTTATTGATTTTCATCTTAAACCGTATCACAAGTATGCCAAAGTATTTTTTTAAAATAATGTTGAATATTTAATTAACCGCTTTATTGACAACATTGGTCCCAGAGGCAAAGTTGTTCAGAATGAGGAGATCTATCATATGATATGAAGATTTAGTGTTTTTGAGTGAATATATGAGCATTTTCAAACAATTTGGGGCCATTTACCATATAAATCTTGTGTTTTGAGACCTTTTCTACTGTTATAGCGCCACCTATGGTCTGATCTCCATGAAACTTTGCATGCTTGTTAAGAGTCCCCTGATACATGATTTCACTGAGTTTCATAGAGTTTTGAGTTTTCCTTTAGGTTTTATAGGCTTTGGGGTATGTTTGGCCACACCCATTTTTCTAAATTACCCGGTTACAGCTAACCAAAGGACAAAATTCAACATTTTTTTAATAATTATTGATCTAGAGAGTCCACAGAATATTACTGCAGTGGTTTGGTTCCGATCGGGTAAAAAACCTAGGACTAGTTCGCAAAAGTAGGTTTTTAACATATTTGTGAATAACAATTGAACGATTTGATTGACAGCAATGGTTCTTGAGGCAAAGTTGTGCATTACGAGGAGATCTATCAAATGATATGCATATTGTGTTGATATGTGAAACACCACGTGATTACAGAGCCATAAAACTCGTTAGCGCCAACTAGTGGCCGATTTCTTTCAAAATTCTTACAGACCTTAAGGTTCATGAGTCGAACGTACCCAGCGAGTTTCGTTCCGATCAACATCCGTTAACCCTTTCAAATAGGTGCTTAAATTTGTTTGGCCAATGGCGGCCATGTTTTTTGAGATATGCAAATGTCCTCATAGGTACTTGTGCCCCTTCAGACCAAGACACTGCATACTGATTTTCAAGTCGATCGAGCCAACGGTTGCGTAGTTATAGCAATTTATGTGTTTTTTCTATCTTATAGCGCCCCCAAGTGGCAGAGATGCGCTATTTTTTTGATTTGACCAAAGATTGAGCTCCTACATATGTGTACCGAGTTTGGTGAAGATATCTCATTTCATTCAAGAGTTATAGTCAAAATAGCATTTGGCTAACGTTAGCATAGACGCTTTTTGGCGTACTGTTTCGCGTAAGAATTGAAATTTCAACTTTTTTTTGATAATTATTGATATTGAGTGTCCAGGGAATATTTCTGAAGTGGTTTGGTTCTGATTGGTTGAAAATCCTAGGACTAGTTCGCAAAAGTAGGTTTCGGATATAGCTCGATTTTGCGAGAAAACGGTGCGTCGTAGACCCCAAAAAGGCGCCGTGCACTTTTGTTCGGGCTAACCCAAGGATTGCAACAATGCCATGTTTTTGAGTCTACGGCTAACGGTATACGATTTACGGCCAAAAATGTCCAAAATTTTAGTTTTTTGCACTGTAGCGCCCCCGTTAGGCCGATTGGGTCGAGACTCAGTATCTGACAAGAAGGCCGGACTACTACAATCTGACCAAATTTCAGCTTTCTAGCCCTTACGGTTTAGGCTGCACGATCAGTTTGAGTGGAGAATAATAATAATAATAATAATAATTAAAGCTGCAAGCAGCATTTACGGGGTTCAAGCACATTAAGGCCTCTGAGGTGGTCTGAGCCAACCTGGATGTATGGATGACAGTTAAACACATCCAAATCGGAGAATAGGCTGACCGACAGACACACGTACTGAAATTAAATGATTAAACTAGTTTTTAAGAGTTTGGATGTCATTTTCAGGTTTCACTGTAATCATAATGTGGCAAAATTTTAAAAACTGATAAGTCTGTATGAACAAAATGGAAAACTTTAACTCAGTGAGATTTAAAATGTTGTGACAGTGTTTTTTTTATTGTTTAGGCATGAATTCATAAATCTTTTCAAAAGTACTGTTTACATTTTCTGAATGAGCCCATTAGTGGTTTTCCGCTGCCATCTAGTGGTTATAAATTGCATTTACTCAAACAACACTGTTTTTAAATATAACTGTTATAGTTATATGTTTTTTGCACAATCTCTCTTAAATTTTGTATGCTTGTTTAGAATGAAATTAGGCATTATTTTACACAGTTTTGATAATCTGTGGGCTTTCTGTTTGTATTAATAGGCCTTTGTGTACACTGTGAAAAGAACATATTATACAATCACTGGTTTATAGTTGTCCAAATGCAATTGTTCAACATGTTTTGGATAATTATTGACCTTCAGAGTCTAGAGAATTGTACTTCAGTGGTTTTATTGATTTTCAGCTTAAAGCCTTGGACTACTTTGCCAAAGTAACTTTTTAAAATAATCTTGAATATTTAATGAACAGCTTTATTGACAACATTGGTCCCAAAAGTTGTTCAGAATGAGGAGATCTATCATATGATATGAAGATCTAGTGTTTATGTGAATATATGATCATTTTCAGACAATTTGAGGCCATTTACCATATCAATCTTATGTTTAGAGACCTTTTCTACTGTCATAGCGCCACCTGTGGTCCGATCTCCATGAAAATTTGCATGCTTGTTAAGAGTCACCTGTTACATGTTTTCACCAAGTTTCATAAAGTTTTGAGTTTTCGTTTAGGTTTTATATGCTTTTGGGTATTTTGGTCACGCCCCTTTTCTAATTTAGCCAGTTAAAGTTAACCAAAGGACAAAATTCAACATTTTTTTGATAATTATTGATCTAGAGAGTCCAGAGAAAATTACTGCAGTGGTTTGGTTTAGATCGGGTAAAAAATCTGAGACTAGTTCATAAAAGTAAGTTTTTAACATATTTGTGAATAACAATTGAACGATTTGATTGACATCTTCGCTCCTTGAGGCAAAGTTGTTCACAAAGAGGAGATCTATCATATGATATGAAGATCTAGTGTTTGTGTGAATGTATGAACATGTCCTACAAAATTGTGATCATTTTCTATTGAAAATGTGTGTTTTTGAGGCTTTTTCAACTGTTATAGCGCCACCTATGATCCGATCTCCATGAAACTTTGCATGCTTGTTAAGAGTCACCTGATACATGATTCCACGAAGTTTCATAAAGTTTTGAGTTTTCGTTTAGGTTTTATAGGCTTTGGGGTATGTTTGGCCACACCCCTTTTACTAAATTACCCCTTTACAGCTAACCAAAGGACAAAATTCAACATTTTTTTGATAATTATTGATCTAGAGAGTCCACAGAATATTACTGCAGTGGTTTGGTTCCGATCGGACAAAAAACCTAGGACTAGTTCGTAAAAGTAGGTTTTTAACATATTTGTGAATAACATTTGAACGATTTGATTGACAGCAATGGTTCTTGAGGCAAAGTTGTGCATTATGAGGAGATCTATCAAATGATATGCATATTGTGTTGATAAGTGAAACACCACGTGATTACAGAGCCAATAAACTCGTTAGCGCCAACTAGTGGCCGATTTCTTTCAAAATTCTTACAGACCTTAAGGTTCATGAGTCGAACGCACCCAGCGAGTTTCGTTCCGATCAACATCCGTTAACCCTTTGAAATAGGTGCTTAAAATTGTTTGGCCAATGGCGGCCATGTTTTTTGAGATATGCAAATGTCCTCATAGGTACTTGTGCCCCTTCAAACAAAGACACTGCATACCAATTTTTAGGTCGATCGAGCCAACGGTAGCCTAGTTATAGCCATTTATGTGTTTTTTCTTTTTATAGCGCCCCCAAGTGGCAGAGGTGTGCAATTTTTTTTATTTGACCAAAGTTTTAGGTCTTACAAATGTGTAGCAAGTTTGGTTAAGATATCTTATTTCTTTCACGAGTTATAGCCTGTTGCGTAAAATTGCTCCTCGACTTTCGAACGTTTTGTTATCCCATTACGACAGCGAGTCGAAATTTCAACTTTTTTTTGATAATTATTGATATTCCCTGGCCAGAGAACATTTCTGCAGTGGTTTGGTTCAGATTGGGCGAAAAACCTAGGACTAGTTCGCAAAAGTAGGTTTTGGACATACGTCAAATTTGCGAAAAAACGAGGCCTCCTAGACCCAAAATCAGAGTGACCGTTTTTAATTTCGCATGACCCACGGATTCCGGAAATGTAAAATTTTTGGCTCTATGATAAGCGGTTTAGGAGTTATTAGCACTAACGCATTTTTGATCACTGTAGCGCCCCCCATAGGCCAATTAAGCTGAGACTTTGTCAGAATGTCCCCTCGGGGAGCTCTACCTTCTGGCCAAGTTTCAGTTCTCTAGGCCTTACGGTTTGGTCTGCACGATCAGTTTTAGCGGAGAAAAATAATAATAATAATAAAAATTAAAGCTGCAAGCAGCATTTACCGGGGTTCAAGCACATTAAGGCCTCTGAGGTGGTCTGAGCCAACCTGGATGCATGGATGACATTTAAACACATCCAAAATGGAGAACAGGCTAACAGACAGACACACACACTGAAAGTAAATGATTAGACTAATATATGTATACTCTATAAGCATATGCACACACACAGACACACACACACACACAGAAAGACACACATATACATGCACAAACATTTTGTTGCAGATATAGGTATTTGAAATAAGTGATAGGTGACAATAAACTTATTGCAAGTCTTCTCTTTTTAAGAGTTTAGATGTCATTTTCAGGTTAAACTGTAATCACAATGTGGCAAAATAGTAAAAACTGATATATCTGTAAGAACAAAATGGAAAACATTGACTCAATGAGATTTAAAATGTTATAACAGTTACATTTTTAATGTTTTGGGATGAATTCATGAATCCTTTCAACAGTACTGTTCAACTTAACTGAATGAGCCCATTAGTGGTCTTCCACTGCCATCTAGAGGTTATAAATTGCATTTACTCAAGCAACACTGTTTTTAAACATAACTGTTATAGTGTTTTTTTTTTTTTTTTTTGCCCAATCTCTCTTAAATTTTGCATGCTTGTTTAGAATGAAATTATGCATTGTTTTACACAGTTTTGATAATTTGTGGGCTTTCTGTTTGTATTAATAGGCCTTTGTGTACACTATGAAAAGAACATATTATAAAATTACTGGTTTATAGTTGTCCAAATGCAATTGTTCAACATATTTTTGATAATTATTGACCTTCAGAGTCTACAGAATTGTACTTCAGTGGTTTTATTGATTTTCATCTTAAACCGTATCACAAGTATGCCAAAGTAACTTTTTAAAATAATCTTGAATATTTAATTAACAGCTTTATTGACAACATTGGTCCCAGAGGCAAAGTTGTTCAGAATGAGGAGATCTATCATATGATATGAAGATTTAGTGTTTTTGAGTGAATATATGAGCATTTTCAAACAATTTGGGGCCATTTACCATATAAATCTTGTGTTTTGAGACCTTTTCTACTGTTATAGCGCCACGTTTGGTCTGATCTCCATGAAACTTTGCATGCTTGTTAAGAGTCACCTGATACATGATTTCACTGAGTTTCATACAGTTTTGAGTTTTCCTTTAGGTTTTATAGGCTTTGGGGTGTGTTTGGCCACACCCCTTTTTCTAAATTACCCGGTTACAGCTAACCAAAGGACAAAATTCAACATTTTTTTAATAATTATTGATCTAGAGAGTCCACAGAATATTACTGCAGTGGTTTGGTTCCGATCGGGCAAAAAACCTAGGACTAGTTCGCAAAAGTAGGTTTTTAACATATTTGTGAATAACAATTGAACGATTTGATTGACAGCAATGGTTCTTGAGGCAAAGTTGTGCATTACGAGGAGATCTATCAAATGATATGCATATTGTGTTGATATGTGAAACACCACGTGATTACAGAGCCATAAAACTCGTTAGCGCCAACTAGTGGCCGATTTCTTTCAAAATTCTTACAGACCTTAAGGTTCATGAGTCGAACGTACCCAGCGAGTTTCGTTCCGATCAACATCCGTTAACCCTTTCAAATAGGTGCTTAAATTTGTTTGGCCAATGACGGCCATGTTTTTTGAGATATGCAAATGTCCTCATAAGTACTTGTGCCCCTTCAGACCAAGACACCGCATACCGATTTTCAAGTTGATCGAGCCAACGGTTGCCTAGTTATAGCAATTTATGTGTTTTTTCAATCTTATAGCGCCCCCAAGTGGCAGAGATGCGCAATTTTTTTGATTTGACCAAAGATTGAGCTCATACATATGTGTACCGAGTTTGTTGAAGATATCTCATTCCGTTCAAGAGTTATAGTCAAAATAGTATTTGGCTAACGTTAGCATAGACGCTTTTTGGCGTACTGTTTCGCGTAAGAATTGAAATTTCAACTTTTTTTTAATAATTATTGATATTGAGTGTCCAGGGAATATTTATGAAGTGGTTTGGTTCTGATTGGTTGAAAATCCTAGGACTAGTTCGCAAAAGTAGGTTTCGGATATAGCTCGATTTTGCGAGAAAACGGTGCGTCGTAGACCCCAAAAAGGCGCCGTGCACTTTTGTTCGGGCTAACCCAAGGATTGCAACAATGCCATGTTTTTGAGACTACGGCTAACGGTATACGATTTACGGCCAAAAATGTCCAAAATTTTTGTTTTTTGCGCTGTAGCGCCCCCGTTAGGCCGATTGGGCTGAGACTTTGATAAGTTCTCCCCAAATTGAGCTCTACGATCTGTCCAAATTTCAGCTCTCTAGGCCTTACGGTTTGGGCTGCACGTTCAGTTCTAGGGCAGAAGAATAATAATAATAATAATTAAAGCTGCAAGCAGCATTTACCGGGGTTCAAGCACATTAAGGCCTCTGAGGTGGTCTGAGCCAACCTGGATGCATGGATGACATTTAAACACATCCAAAATGGAGAACAGGGTAACAGACAGACACACACACTGAAAGTAAATGATTAGACTAATATATGTATACTCTATAAGCATATGCACACACACACACACACACACACACAGAAAGACACACATATACATGCACAAACATTTTGTTGCAGATATAGGTATTTGAAATAAGTGATAGGTGACAATAAACTTATTGCAAGTCTTCTCTTTTTTAGAGTTTAGATGTCATTTTCAGGTTAAACTGTAATCATAATGTGGCAAAATTGTAAAAACTGATACATCTGTAAGAACAAAATGGAAAACATTGACTCAATGAGATTTAAAATGTTATAACAGTTACATTTTTAATGTTTTGGGATGAATTCATGAATCCTTTCAACAGTACTGTTCAACTTAACTGAATGAGCCCATTAGTGGTCTTCCACTGCCATCTAGAGGTTATAAATTGCATTTACTCAAGCAACACTGTTTTTAAACATAACTGTTATAGTGTTTTTTTTTTTTTTTGCCCAATCTCTCTTAAATTTTGCATGCTTGTTTAGAATGAAATTATGCATTGTTTTACACAGTTTTGATAATGTGTGGGCTTTCTGTTTGTATTAATAGGCCTTTGTGTACACTATGAAAAGAACATATTATAAAATTACTGGTTTATAGTTGTCCAAATGCAATTGTTCAACATGTTTTTGATAATTATTGACCTTCAGAGTCTAGAGAATTGTACTTCAGTGGTTTTATTGATTTTCATCTTAAACAGTATCACAAGTATGCCAAAGTAACTTTTTAAAATAATCTTGAATATTTAATTAACAGCTTTATTGACAACATTGGTCCCAGAGGCAAAGTTATTCAGAATGAGGAGATCTATCATATGATATGAAGATTTAGTGTTTTTGAGTGAATATATGAGCATTTTCAAACAATTTGGGGCCCTTTACCATATAAATCTTGTGTTTTGAGACCTTTTCTACTGTTATAGCGCCACCTATGGTCTGATCTCCATGAAACTTTGCATGCTTGTTAAGAGTCACCTGTTACATGATTTCACTGAGTTTCATACAGTTTTGAGTTTTCCTTTAGGTTTTATAGGCTTTGGGGTATGTTTGGCCACACCCCTTTTTCTAAATTACCCGGTTACAGCTAACCAAAGGACAAAATTCAACATTTTTTTAATAATTATTGATCTAGAGAGTCCACAGAATATTACTGCAGTGGTTTGGTTCCGATCGGGCAAAAAACCTAGGACTAGTTCGCAAAAGTAGGTTTTTAACATATTTGTGAATAACAATTGAACGATTTGATTGACAGCAATGGTTCTTGAGGCAAAGTTGTGCATTACGAGGAGATCTATCAAATGATATGCATATTGTGTTGATATGTGAAACACCACGTGATTACAGAGCCATAAAACTCGTTAGCGCCAACTAGTGGCCGATTTCTTTCAAAATTCTTACAGACCTTAAGGTTCATGAGTCGAACGTACCCAGCGAGTTTCGTTCCGATCAACATCCGTTAACCCTTTCAAATAGGTGCTTAAATTTGTTTGGCCAATGGCGGCCATGTTTTTTGAGATATGCAAATGTCCTCATAGGTACTTGTGCCCCTTCAGACCAAGACACTGCATACTGATTTTCAAGTCGATCGACCCAACGGTTGCCTAGTTATAGCAATTTATGTGTTTTTTCTATCGTATAGCGCCCCCAAGTGGCAGAGATGCGCAATTTTTTTGATTTGACCAAAGATTGAGCTCGTACATATGTGTACCGAGTTTGGTGAAGATATCTCATTCCGTTCAAGAGTTATAGTCAAAATAGCATTTGGCTAACGTTAGCATAGACGCTTTTTGGTGTACTGTTTCGCGTAAGAATTGAAATTTCAACTTTTTTTTGATAATTATTGATATTGAGTGTCCAGGGAATATTTCTGAAGTGGTTTGGTTCTGATTGGTTGAAAATCCTAGGACTAGTTCGCAAAAGTAGGTTTCGGATATAGCTCGATTTTGCGAGAAAACGGTGCGTCATAGACCCCAAAAAGGCGCCGTGCACTTTTGTTCGGGCTAACCCAAGGATTGCAACAATGCCATGTTTTTGAGTCTACGGCTAACGGTATACGATTTACGGCCAAAAATGTCCAAAATTTTTGCTTTTTGCGCTGTAGCGCCCCCGTTAGGCCGATTGGGCTGAGACTTTGATAAGTTCTCCCCAAATTGAGCTCTACGATCTGTCCAAATTTCAGCTCTCTAGGCCTTACGGTTTGGGCTGCACGTTCAGTTCTAGGGCAGAAGAATAATAATAATAATAATAATAAAAATCCTAACAATTACAATAGGGTTTCAGCACTGCGTGCTTGAACCCCTAATTAAAGCTGCAAGCAGCATTTTACCGGGGTTCAAGCACATTAAGGCCTCTGAGGTGGTCAGAGCCAACCTGGATGTTTGGATGACATTTAAACATCCAAAATGTAGAACAGGCTGGCAGACAGACACAAACACTGAAATTAAATGATTAGACTTATATATTAATTCTATATAAACATGTGCACACACACACACACAAAGACAAAGACACACATTTACATGCACACACATTTTGTTGCAGATATATGTATTTGACATAAGTGATAGGTGACAAACTTATTGCAAGTCTTCTCTTTTTTTAGAGTTTAGATGTCATTTTCAGGTTAAACTGTAATCATAATGTGGCAAAATTGTAAAAACTGATATATCTGTATGAACAAAATGGAAAACATTGACTCAATGAGATTTAAAATGTTATAACAGTTCATTTTTTAATGTGTTGGCATGAATTCATGAATCCTTTCAACAGTACTGTTCAACTTTACTGAATGAGCCCATTAGTGGTCTTCCGCTGCCATCTAGTGGTTATAAATTGCATTTACTCAAACAACACTGTGTTTCAAACATAACTGTTATAGTGTTGTTATTTTTTTTTTGCCCAATCTTTCTTAAATGTTGCATGCTTGTTTAGAATGAAATCATGCATTATTTTACACAGTTTTGATAATTTGTGGGCTTTCTGTTTGTATTAATAGGCCTTTGTGTACACTATGCAAATAACATATAATAAAATTACTGGTTTATAGTTGTCTAAATGCAATTGTTCACCATGTTTTTGATAATTATTGACCTTCAGAGTCTAGAGAATTGTACTTCAGTAGTTTTATTGATTTTCATCTTAAACCCTTTCACTAGTATGCCAAAGTAACTTTTTAAAATAATCTTGAATATTTAATTAACAGCTTTATTGACAACATTGGTCCCGGAGGCAAAGTTGTTCAGAATGAGGAGATCTATCATATGATATGAAGATTTAGTGTTTTTGAGTGAATATATGAGCATTTTCAAACAATTTGAGGCCATTTACCATATAAATCTTGTGTTTTGAGACCTTTTCTACTGTTATAGCGCCACCTATGGTCTGATCTCCATGAAACTTTGCATGCTTGTTAAGAGTCAGCTGTTACATGATTTCACCAAGGCTCATAAAGTTTTGAGTTTTCGTTTACGTTTTATAGGCTTAGGGGTATGTTTGGCCACACCCCTTTTTCTAAATTACCCCTTTACAGCTAACCAAAGGACAAAATTCAACATTTTTTTAATAATTATTGATCTAGAGAGTCCACAGAATATTACTGCAGTGGTTTGGTTCCGATCGGACAAAAAACCTAGGACTAGTTCGCAAAAGTAGGTTTTTAACATATTTGTGAATAACAATTGAACGATTTGATTGACAGCAATGGTTCTTGAGGCAAAGTTGTGCATTATGAGGAGATCTATCAAATGATATGCATATTGTGTTGATATGTGAAATACCACGTGATTACAGAGCCATAAAACTCGTTAGCGCCAACTAGTGGCCGATTTCTTTCAAAATTCTTACAGACCTTAAGGTTCATGAGTCGAACGTACCCAGCGAGTTTCGTTCCGATCAACATCCGTTAACCCTTTCAAATAGGTGCTTAAAATTGTTTGGCCAATGGCGGCCATGTTTTTTTGAGATATGCAAATGTCCTCATAGGTACCTGTGCCCCTTCAGACCAAGACACTGCATACCAAATTTCAAGTCGATCGAGCCAACGGTTGCCTAGTTATAGCAATGTATGTGTTTTTTCTATCTTATAGCGCCCCCAAGTGGCAGAGACGCACAATTTTTTTGATTTGACCAAAGATTGAGCTCATACATATGTGTACCAATTTTGGTGAACATATCTCATTCCGTTCAAGAGTTATAGTCAAAATAGCATTTGGCTAACGTTAGCATAGACGCTTTTTGGCGTACTGTTTCGCGTAAGAATTGAAATTTCAACTTTTTTTTGATAATTATTGATATTGAGTGTCCAGGGAATATTTATGAAGTGGTTTGGTTCTGATTGGTTGAAAATCCTAGGACTAGTTCGCAAAAGTAGGTTTCGGATATAGCTCGATTTTGCGAGAAAACGGTGCGTCGTAGACCCCAAAAAGGCGCCGTGCACTTTTGTTCGGGCTAACCCAAGGATTGCAACAATGCCATGTTTTTGAGTCTATGGCTAACGGTATACGATTTACGGCCAAAAATGTCCAAAATTTTTGTTTTTTGCGCTGTAGCGCCCCCGTTAGGCCGATTGGGCTGAGACTTTGATAAGTTCTCCCCAAATTGAGCTCTACGATCTGTCCAAATTTCAGCTCTCTACGCCTTACGGTTTGGGCTGCACGTTCAGTTCTAGGGCAGAAGAATAATAATAATAATAATAATAAAAATCCTAACAAATACAATAGGGTTTCAGCACTGCGTGCTTGAACCCCTAATAATTAAAGCTGCAAGCAGCATTTACGGGGTTCAAGCATTTAAGGCCTCTTAGGTGGTCAGAGCCAACCTGGACGTATGGATGACCGTTAAACACATCCAAAATGGAGAATAGGCTAACAGACAGACACACACACTGAAATTAAATGATTAAACTCGTTTTAAAGATTTTAGATGTCATTTTCAGGTTTCACTGTAATCATAATGTGGCAAAATTTTAAAAACTGTTATGTCTGAATAAACACAATGGAAAACTTTAACTCAATGAGATTTGAAATGTTGTAAGAGTGTTTTTTGATTGTTTAGGCATTAATTCATACATCCTTTCAACTGTACTGTTTAAGTTAGCTGAATGAGCCCATTAGTGGTTTTCCGCTGCCATCTAGTGGTTATAAATTGCAATTTCTCATACATCAATGTGTTAATCGTTTATAAATCTTAGTGTTTTTTTGCCCAATCTCTCTTAAATTTTGCATGCTTGTTTAGAATGAAATTTTGCATTAATTTACACAGTTTTGATAATTTGTGGGCTTTCTGTTTGTATTAATAGGCCTTTGTGTACACTATGCAAAGAACATATTATAAAACCACTGGTTTATAGTGGTCCAAATGTAATTGTTCAACATGTTTTTGATAATTATTGACCTTCAGAGTCTACAGAATTGTACTTGAGTGGTTTTATTGATTTTCAGCTTAAAGCCTTGGAATACTTTGCCCAAGGTAACTTTTTAAAATAATCTTGAATATTTAATTAGCAGATTTATTGACAAAATTGGTCCCAGAGGCAAAGTTTTCCAGAATGAGGTGATCTATCATATGATATGAAGATTTAGTGTTTTTGAGTGAATATATGAGCATTTTCAAACAATTTGAGGCCATTTACCATATAAATCTTGTGTTTTGAGACCTTTTCTACTGTTATAGCGCCACCTATGGATCGATCTCCATGAAACTTTGCAGCCTTGTTAAGAGTCACCTGTTACATGATTTCACCTAGTTTCATAAAGTTTTGAGTTTTCGTTTAGGTTTTATAGGCTTTGGGGTATGTTTGGCCACACCTCTTTTCTAAATTACCCCTTTACAGCTAACCAAAGGACAAAATTCAAATTTTTTTTGATAATTATTGATCTAGAGAGTCCTCAGAATATTACTGCAGTGGTTTGGTTCCGATCGGGCAAAAAGCCTAGGACTAGTTCGCAAAAGTAGGTTTTTAACATATTTGTGAATAACGATTGAACGATTTGATTGACAGCAATGGTTCTTGTGACAAAGTTGTGCATTATGAGGAGATCTATCAAATGATATGCATATTGTGTTGATATGTGAAACACCACGTGATTACAGAGCCATAAAACTCGTTAGCGCCAACTAGTGGCCGATTTCTTTCAAAATTCTTACAGACCTTAAGGTTCATGAGTCGAACGTACCCAGCGAGTTTTGTTCCGATCAACATCCGTTAACCCTTTCAAATAGGTGCTTAAATTTGTTTGGCAAATGGCGGCCATGTTTTTTGAGATATGCAAATGTCCTCATAGGTACTTGTGCCCCATCAGACCAAGACACTGCATACCAATTTTCAAGTCGATCGAGCCAACGGTTGCCTAGTTATAGCCATTTATGTGTTTTTTCTATCTTATTGCGCCCCCAAGTGGCAGAGATGCGCAATTTTTTTTATTTGACCCAAAATTGAGCTCTTACATATGTGTTCCAAGTTTGGTGAAGTTATCTCATTCCGTTCAAGAGTTATAGTTAAAATAGCATTTGGCCAACGTTACTATAGACACTTTTTGGCGTACTGTTTCGGGTAAAAATTGAAATTTTAACTTTTTTTTGATAATTATTGATATTGAGTATCCAGGGAATATTTCTGAAGTGGTTTGGTTCTGATTGGTTGAAAATCCTAGGACTAGTTCGCAAAAGTAGGTTTCGGATATAGCTCGATTTTGCGAGAAAACGGTGCGTCGTAGACCCCAAAAAGGCGCCGTGCACTTTTGTTCGGGCTAACCCAAGGATTTCTACGATGCCATGTTTTTGAGTTTATGGCTAACGGTTTACGATTCACGGCCAAAAATGTCCAAAATTTTTGTTTTTTGCGCTGTAGCGCCCCCGTATGGCCGATTGGGCTGAGACTTTGATAAGTTCTCCCCAAAATGAGCTCTACGATCTGTCCAAATTTCAGCTCTCTAGGCCTTACGGTTTGGGCTGCACGTTCAGTTCTAGGGCGGAAGAATAATAATAATAATAATAATAATAATAATTAAAGCTGCAAGCAGCATTTACGGGGTTCAAGCACATTAAGGCCTCTGAGGTGGTCTGAGCCAACCTGGATGTACGGATGACAGTTAAACACATCCAAAACGGAGAATAGGCTGACAGACAGACACACGCACTGAAATTAAATGATTAAACTAGTTTTAAGAGTTTGGATGTCATTTTCAGGTTTCACTGTAATCATAATGTGGCAAAATTTTAAAAACTGGTAAGTCTGTATGAACAAAATGGAAAACTTTAACTCAGTGAGATTTAAAATGTTGTAACAGTGTTTTTTTTATTGTTTAGGCATGAATTCATAAATCTTCTCAAAAGTACTGTTTCAATTTGCTGAATGAGCCCATTAGTGGTCTTCCGCTGCCATCTAGTGGTTGCATTTACTCAACACTGTTTTTAAACATAACTGTTATAGTGTAAAGTTTTTTGCCCAATCTCTCTTAAATTTTGCATGCTTGTTTAGAATGAAATTAGGCTTTATTTTACACAGTTTTGATAGTTTGTGGGCTTTCTGTTTGTATAAATAGGCCTTTGTGTACACTGTGAAAAGAACATATTATACAATCACTGGTTTATAGTTGTCCAAATGCAATTTTTCAACATGTTTTTAATTATTATTGACCTTCAGAGTCTAGAGAATTGTACTTCAGTGGTTTTATTGATTATCAGCTTAAAGCCTTGGACTACTTTGCCAAAGTAACTTTTTAAAATAATCTTCAATATTTAATTAACAGCTTTATTGACAACATTGGTCCCAAAAGTTGTTCAGAATGAGGAGATCTATCATATGATATGAAGATCTAGTGTTTATGTGAATATATGAGCATTTTCAGACAATTTGAGGCCATTTACCATATCAATCTTATGTTTTGAGACCTTTTCTACTGTCATAGCGCCACCTGTGGTCCGATCTCCATGAAAATTTGCATGCTTGTTAAGAGTCACCTGTTACATGTTTTCACCAAGTTTCATAAAGTTTTGAGTTTTCGTTTAGGTTTTATATGCTTTTGGGTATTTTGGTCACGCCCCTTTTCTAATTTAGCCAGTTAAAGCTAACCAAAGGACAAAATTCAACATTTTTTTGATAATTATTGATCTAGAGAGTCCAGATAAAATTACTGCAGTGGTTTGGTTTCGATCAGGTAAAAAATCTGGGACTAGTTCGCAAAAGTAAGTTTTTAACATATTTGTGAATAACAATTGAACGATTTGATTGACATCTTCGTTCCTTGAGGCAAAGTTGTTCACAAAGAGGAGATCTATCATATGATATGAAGATCTAGTGTTTGTGTGAATGTATGAACATGTCCTACAAATTGTGATCATTTTCTATTGAAAATGTGTGTTTTTGAGGCTTTTTCAACTGTTATAGCGCCACCTATGATCCGATCTCCATGAAACTTTGCATGCTTGTTAAGAGTCACCTGATACATGATTCCACGAAGTTTCATAAAGTTTTGAGTTTTCGTTTAGGTTTTATAGGCTTTGGGGTATGTTTGGCCACACCCCTTTTACTAAATTACCCCTTTACAGCTAACCAAAGGACAAAATTCAACATTTTTTTGATAATTATTGATCTAGAGAGTCGACAGAATATTACTGCAGTGGTTTGGTTCCGATCGGACAAAAAACCTAGGACTAGTTCGTAAAAGTAAGTTTTTACCATATTTGTGAATAACATTTGAACAATTTGATTGACAGCAATGGTTCTTGAGGCAAAGTTGTGCATTATGAGGAGATCTATCCAATGATATGCATATTGTGTTGATAAGTGAAACACCACGTGATTACAGAGCCAATAAACTCGTTAGCGCCAACTAGTGGCCGATTTCTTTCAAAATTCTTACAGACCTTAAGGTTCATGAGTCGAACGCACCCAGCGAGTTTCGTTCCGATCAACATCCGTTAACCCTTTCAAATAGGTGCTTAAAATTGTTTGGCCAATGGCGGCCATGTTTTTTGAGATATGCAAATGTCCTCATAGGTACTTGTGCCCCTTCAAACAAAGACACTGCATACCAATTTTTAGGTCGATCGAGCCAACGGTAGCCTAGTTATAGCCATTTATGTGTTTTTTCTTTTAATAGCGCCCCCAAGTGGCAGAGGTGTGCAATTTTTTTTATTTGACCAAAGTTTTAGGTCTTACAAATGTGTAGCAAGTTTGGTTAAGATATCTTATTTCTTTCACGAGTTATAGCCTGTTGCGTAAAATTGCTCCTCGACTTTCGAACGTTTTGGCATCCCATTACGACAGCGAGTCGAAATTTCAACTTTTTTTTGATAATTATTGATATTCCCTGGCCAGAGAACATTTCTGCAGTGGTTTGGTTCAGATTGGGCGAAAAACCTAGGACTAGTTCGCAAAAGTAGGTTTTGGACATACGTCAAATTTGCGAAAAAACGAGGCCTCCTAGACCCAAAATCAGAGTGACCGTTTTTAATTTCGCATGACCCACGGATTCCGGAAATGTAAAATTTTTGGCTCTATGATAAGCGGTTTAGGAGTTATTAGCACTAACGCATTTTTGATCACTGTAGCGCCCCCTTTAGGCCGATTGGGGCGAGCCTTTGGATCTGACAAGAAGGCCGGACTTCTACCATCTGACCAAGTTTCAGCTCTCTAGGCCTTACGGTTTGGGCTGCACGATCAGTTTGAGTGGAGAATAATAATAATAATAATAATAAAAATCCTAACAGATACAATAGGGTTTCAGCACTGCGTGCTTGAACCCCTAAAAATCCTAACAATTACAATAGGGTTTCAGCACTGCGTGCTTGAACCCCTAATAATAATAATAATAATAATTAAAGCTGCAAGCAGCATTTACCGGGGTTCAAGCACATTAAGGCCTCTGAGGTGGTCTGAGCCAACCTGGATGCATGGATGACAGTTAAACACATCCAAAATGGAGAACAGGCTAACAGACAGACACACACACTGAAAGTAAATGATTAGACTAATATATGTATACTCTATAAGCATATGCACACACACACACACACACACACACAAAGACACACATATACATGCACAAACATTTTGTTGCAGATATAGGTATTTGAAATAAGTGATAGGTGACAATAAACTTATTGCAAGTCTTCTCTTTTTAAGAGTTTAGATGTCATTTTCAGGTTAAACTGTAATCACAATGTGGCAAAATAGTAAAAACTGATATATCTGTAAGAACAAAATGGAAAACATTGACTCAGTGAGATTTAAAATGTTATAACAGTTACATTTTTAATGTTTTGGGATGAATTCATGAATCCTTTCAACAGTACTGTTCAACTTAACTGAATGAGCCCATTAGTGGTCTTCCACTGCCATCTAGAGGTTATAAATTGCATTTACTCAAGCAACACTGTTTTTAAACATAACTGTTATAGTGTTTTTTTTTTTTTTTTTTTGCCCAATCTCTCTTAAATTTTGCATGCTTGTTTAGAATGAAATTATGCATTGTTTTACACAGTTTTGATAATGTGTGGGCTTTCTGTTTGTATAAATAGGCCTTTGTGTACACTATGAAAAGAACATACTATAAAATTACTGGTTTATAGTTGTCCAAATGCAATTGTTCAACATGTTTTTGATAATTATTGACCTTCAGAGTCTAGAGAATTGTACTTCAGTGGTTTTATTGATTTTCATCTTAAACCGTATCACAAGTATGCCAAAGTAACTTTTTAAAATAATCTTGAATATTTAATTAACAGCTTTATTGACAACATTGGTCCCAGAGGCAAAGTTGTTCAGAATGAGGAGATCTATCATATGATATGAAGATTTAGTGTTTTTGAGTGAATATATGAGCATTTTCAAACAATTTGGGGCCATTTACCATATAAATCTTGTGTTTTGAGACCTTTTCTACTGTTATAGCGCCACCTATGGTCTGATCTCCATGAAACTTTGCATGCTTGTTAAGAGTCACCTGTTACATGATTTCACCAAGGCTCATAAAGTTTTGAGTTTTCGTTTAGGTTTTATAGGCTTTGGGGTATGTTTGGCCACAGCCCTTTTCCTAAATTATCCCCTTACAGCTAACCAAAGGACAAAATTCAACATTTTTTTAATAATTATTGATCTAGAGAGTCCACAGAATATTACTGCAGTGGTTTGGTTCCGATCGGGCAAAAAACCTAGGACTAGTTCGCAAAAGTAGGTTTTTAACATATTTGTGAATAACAATTGAACAATTTGATTGACACCAATGGTTCTTGAGGCAAAGTTGTGCATTACGAGGAGATCTAACAAATGATATGCATATTGTGTTGATATGTGAAACACCACGTGATTACAGAGCCATAAAACTCGTTAGCGCCAACTAGTGGCCGATTTCTTTCAAAATTCTTACAGACCTTAAGGTTCATGAGTCGAACGTACCCAGCGAGTTTCGTTCCGATCAACATCCGTTAACCCTTTCAAATAGGTGCTTAAATTTGTTTGGCCAATGACGGCCATGTTTTTTGAGATATGCAAATGTCCTCATAAGTACTTGTGCCCCTTCAGACCAAGACACTGCATACCGATTTTCAAGTTGATCGAGCCAACGGTTGCCTAGTTATAGCAATTTATGTGTTTTTTCTATCTTATAGCGCCCCCAAGTGGCAGAGATGCGCAATTTTTTTGATTTGACCAAAGATTGAGCTCATACATATGTGTACCGAGTTTGGTGAAGATATCTCATTCCGTTCAAGAGTTATAGTCAAAATAGTATTTGGCTAACGTTAGCATAGACGCTTTTTGGCGTACTGTTTCGCGTAAGAATTTAAATTTCAACTTTTTTTTAATAATTATTGATATTGAGTGTCCAGGGAATATTTATGAAGTGGTTTGGTTCTGATTGGTTGAAAATCCTAGGACTAGTTCGCAAAAGTAGGTTTCGGATATAGCTCGATTTTGCGAGAAAACGGTGCGTCGTAGACCCCAAAAAGGCGCCGTGCACTTTTGTTCGGGCTAACCCAAGGATTGCAACAATGCCATGTTTTTGAGTCTATGGCTAACGGTATACGATTTACGGCCAAAAATGTCCAAAATTTTTGCTTTTTGCGCTGTAGCGCCCCCGTTAGGCCGATTGGGCTGAGACTTTGATAAGTTCTCCCCAAATTGAGCTCTACGATCTGTCCAAATTTCAGCTCTCTAGGCCTTACGGTTTGGGCTGCACGTTCAGTTCTAGGGCAGAAGAATAATAATAATAATAATAATAAAAATCCTAACAATTACAATAGGGTTTCAGCACTGCGTGCTTGAACCCCTAATAAAAATCCTAACAATTACAATAGGGTTTCAGCACTGCGTGCTTGAACCCCTAATTAAAGCTGCAAGCAGCATTTTACCGGGGTTCAAGCACATTAAGGCCTCTGAGGTGGTCAGAGCCAACCTGGATGTTTGGATGACATTTAAACACATCCAAAATGGAGAACAGGCTAACAGACAGACACACACACTGACAGCAAATGATTAGACTAATATATGTATACTCTATAAGCATATGCACACACACACACACACACACACACACAAAGACACACATATACATGGACACACATTTTGTTGCAGATATAGGTATTTGAAATAAGTGATAGGTGACAATAAACTTATTGCAAGTCTTCTCTTTTTTAGAATTTAGATGTCATTTTCAGGTTAAACTGTAATCATAATGTGGCAAAATTGTAAAAACTGATACATCTGTGTGAACAAAATGGAAAACATTGATTCAGTAAGATTTAAAATGTTATAACAGTTAATTTATTAATGTTTTGGCAAGAATTCATGAAAACAGTGCTGTTCAACTTAGCTGAATGAGCCCATTAGTGGTCTTCCGCTGCCATCTAGTGGTTATAAATTGCATTTACTCAAACAACACTGTGTTTTTAAACATAACTGTTATAGTGTTGTTATTTTTTTTTTTGCCCAATCTCTCTTAAATTTTGCATGCTTGTTTAGAATGAAATTATGCATTATTTTACACAGTTTTGATAATTTGTGGGCTTTCTGTTTGTATTAATAGGCCTTGGTGTACACTATGCAAATAACATATTATAAAATTATTGTTTTATAGTTGCCCAAATGCATAATCTTGAATATTTAATTAACAGCTTTATTGACAACATTGGTCCCAGAGGCAAAGTTGTTCAGAATGAGGAGATCTATCATTTGATATGAAGATCTAATGTTTTTGTGAATATATGAGCTTTATATTTTAGCAATTTGAGGCTCTTTACCATAGAAAGATTGGGCTTCTGAAGCCTTTTTAATTGTTACCTGTGGTTTGATTTTCATGAAACTTTACATGCTGCTTAAGAGTCACCTGAGATATGTTTTCACCAAGTTTTGTAAAGTTTTGAGTTTTCATTTATGTTTTATCAACTTTGGGGTAATTTTGACCACACTCCTTTTCTAAATTACTCTGTCAAAGCTAACTGAAGGACATTTTTTATTTTTTTTATTTTTTTTGGATTATTATTAAGAGAGTCTAGAGAATATTACTGCAGTGGTTTGGTTCCGATCGCTATAACAGTAGAAAAGGTCTCAAAAACACACAATTTGTATGGTAAATCCTCAAATTCGTTGAAAATCCTCATATATTCACACAAACACTAGATGTTTATATCATATGATAGATGTCTTCATGGTAGTTTATATAATTTTCTATATATTTTTTATAGTTTTATTTATGTTTGTGAAGTTATGATTATTTGCTTTGGAGTTATACGTGACTGCATGAGTTTGATCATTTGTATTTATTTATTTGTTTCTCAAAATGATTGTTATAGGTACTCAAAGGTGAAAGTTCAACACACAGGGTTTAGATAATTGTGCTGTAGTGGGTTTATTGTGGTTGAGTGGAAAAGTAGGTATTGTTTGCAAAAGTGGGTTTTTAATATAAATGTGGTTTTATTTATAGGTATAATACATATATATATATATATATATATATATATATATATATATATATATATATATATATATATATATATATATACACATACACATATATATATATATATATATATATATATATATATATATATATATATATATATATATATATATATATATATATATCATAAGCACTGTCTTGTCTTCCACTACACCTACTCCTTTTTTGAGACGCCTCCAGAGGATCAACAAGATGAGCCTGTTGTTGTGTATCTAGTGTGATACAAGATTGCAAGATTGTTAATTTTGGGGAAGGTGTATTTTCTTTTGGTACTATATGTTTAGTGCATCTACAGTACATATATGTATGTGTGTGTGTGTGTGTTTATATCATTTTTAACAGTTGCAATTTTGTGTTTTGAGTTATGTAACAGTGCTAGGAAATAATATATTTGTTGATAAAGTTGTGTATAAATGAAATTCCATTGAATTAAACATAAATGTAAATCTGCTTGATATTTATCTGATTTAAATTTCAGAAATGGGTTTTTATGCTGTAAGTATATTTCTGATTATATTTTTTTATTGATTGTCAGCAAAACGGGGCCATAGAAAACCTTTATAAAGTCATTCTTTATTTGAAAACTGATTAATAATGGCTGACACAACACATGCAGCTGTTGCACAACAAGTGTGAGGGTCACATTGTCCACTAAGACACTGTATGTATCTAACTTTTGCAGCACTGACTTTCCTAAGCTGTGATAATGGCCTCACATTTTCCAGAATGAAACAAAACCATGTTTATTTCTCTTTTGCAGTAATGAGAAACTTTTATATCACATGATGTTAGAGTTGGATATTAATACGAGTGAGACGCCTAATAAACAGTTATTAGTTTGTCTTATTGGTAAGTAGCAATTATCATAGACGACCAATACTAACTTTGCTATTAAGGTAACAATGGTCTCTCACCAAGACACCTGCGTTGTTCTACTCACACAAGTCAATTTTTCTCCCTTGATTGTTGTTCTGTCTAATCTTGGCCTGTCCCTGTTCTTTTGGCTGCAAAGCAGGTTCATAATCGTATCTGTGGTCCATCATAAGTGTAAATAAACACTAACAATTTCCTCAGTGTCTGAACTGTCATTACTATCCATTGTTTTGTTATAGACCACATTTCCTATTGTTATGTCACTTATAGTTTTTGACGTTTTCAGATGCAGAAGTTAAATTCTCTCAGAATTTTTTTTTTTTTGTAACCTGGAATATGCTATTTAAAACCTATTCCCAAAATAGCTGGGATAAACCTTTAGTAATGAATAGAGAGAGAAGTGTAAACTAAGAGAAAGGGTTGGGTTGACTGCGGTGCTGTGTTAGATGTCAGCATCAGCATGCTTAGTAACTATGCATACAGTGATTGGCTGATAGGGGTGGTGTGACTATCAGAGATTTACTGATAGAAATAAGGTAGAGCATGATATTATGTTGCTATATGCAAATAAAGGTTAAAAAATTATGTTAATTGCACATTTAAATAAATATTTTATGCACACTAAGTGTCACTAATTAAAGGATTATATGTTCAGCTAATATGTATGCTTTTTGTAGTGGATATGCATAAATGTACTTTCAATTAACAGAGTAGATTAATCATAGCGGATAGTAAGATATGTAAATATAAAAGAAAACCAAAGTGGACGCAAGAACATCTGTTTCTTTTTGCTCAAATGGTTAATGAAAAAGATACTCAGGAAAATTTGGAGTTTGGTTAGTTTTGAAATACTAAAAGGTAAAGGTTTATTATTGTGAAATTTTTGTAAAATGTTTATATTGCAAGGCAGATTGCTGACAAAATTTTAAGCATTTAATGCATTTTAAGATAGTTGTGACTTGGTTTTAGTGACTTAGGAGTCCTGTTCTCTACTCTTAATGTATCACAGATTTAGGATAGTTTTAGTGCTGAAACACTTTGTGAAAATGTTTTAGAGCAAAAATTGAGACTGACACTGTCATTATTTAAATTTTTTGTATTATTATTTTTTAACAGTGAGTTATGACCTATTTTTAGATTTAAGATGTTTTGTGAATACAGACTTTAGAACTGAATAATATGGTTTTAAACATGAAGATGCCAAAAGAGTACTTTGTTAAGACCCAATATGTAAAAAGCATTATATCTTTATTGTTTTTTTTTTTTTTGTTTTTTTTTTTTGTGGAAAAGTTTTCTTTCCCCATTTGGAATGGTCAGCACTGGCACATAATGAAACAAAGATGCTAAAGTCAACATATTTTATTAATAGACTTAATAATCTCTGTGTAAAAATAATATTATGATGCTGCCATTTTTCTTAAGTGTACTTTGCACACATGTAATTTGATTCTGAATATCAGGTGAAATTGCTTTTGATTTCATTCAACAAAAATAGTGGATTATTCAGTAAATATTCACCCATGACATTTAATATTAGGGCTTAGTAAATCAAACGAATGAGTTGGGGACTTTGGTTGAGTTGGAATATCAATATAAATTTTTTTATGAGTATGAAATTAACATGTACAGTTTTATTGACAATGTTCATTTATTTTAAATTTAAGTTTGAAGTTTAAGAAGAAGCCGTAAAAAGAATGATATTAATGAACAGAATAATTGATATGGGACTAAATGAAATTGTAATGTGGTAGTTGAAGTTTTGGACTTATTTGTGGGTGTTGAAAAATCAGAAATAGAGAAGGTGTTGTATTGAAATTTAATTATTATTTGTTGGAACAGACAAATAGATAGTTAATTTTTTGTGGGTTTTGGCATATTTTGGAGTGACTGGGAATGATAAAGAAGAGAAATTAGAAAAATAATTTATAACAATAAAAAATCTAAATTTGAATGCATAATAAAAGAGGGAGATAAATAACAATTGTTAATTTTATTGAGATAATAAGCAGAAAGGTAGGGAGTTCTAAGTGAGAAGGAAAGAAGATTATATTTCTTACAGGCAAAGGCCAGGGCATATGGAGTTAACTGAGATATAAAATATGAAAACACCATATAGGATTGTGCAGTTATTGCTGAATTAGACAAACAGTGGAAAATGTAGGCATATAATGAGTGAAACAGATACATAGAGGAAATAAGTACAGTAATTAAAGAATATTAATTCAGTAATTCAGCTTTTTTAGGAATACAATAGAAGGTGTTAGTAATATTATTTGTAACATTCATGTGTTAAATTTACTTTTTAACTTTGCTGATTAAATTATTAAATAGTTCTTATAAAATATAAATTTAAAATATAAAGCTGTTATAAATATCTTGAAAAAAATTGTATAATATGATACATATAGAGTACTGTTGTATTTATTTATTTTTAATTAATTTTTATTGAGTGTTTCATAGTCCGTGTCATTAGTTGGTGAAATACGCAATTTTATCTAGTTTGAGCAGCATAACATAAAAGTAAAACAGAAAGTACATTAGCATTTAATTGAGAGTATGGGAAGTTCGGATTATTTTACCGACTTTGAACTTTGTGTCTTGTTCAGTAAAATGAACGAATCAGTCATTTTGTTCATTTCAAAATGAACGAATCGTTCAAGAATGACGTACCACTAATTAAGAGTCAGAGAAGGTGTAGCGATAGAGAGAAAATGGCGTCTCGAGGTACTAAACGTGAAGCAGATGAGGAGAAGGATAAGGATACTGTTTGTGGTTACATACATAATGTAACCGAGTGTAGGATCTCTTTATATAAAAGAGTAAAACTTTTCAATGCAGTCATCCAGACTGATCGTGACGAATTTCGGAACATGGCCATTTTCGCGGCCGAGAAGCACACGACCTTCAAGCAGGCTGAAAAAAATAAAAGTCCCGTTAAGTTGTCAAATGTCTCCAAACGAGTTAGTAAGTGAGCGGTATACCATTTTGATGATTTTTAATAGGTTTGTATTTGCATTTTAATGAAAGTATTTGTTTGTAGGTTCTCAGGGTGAAGGATACGACGTGCAATGTGGCAGGGCAACAGAAGTTAATGTCGTTGAGCGTTTGCCGTTTAGTTTTAAGCAGCCCTTAGACAGCGGCATTCGCAGTCTTGCTGAAGTAAAGGCTATGGCTCCTAAGCAGCAGGTAAGTTTAATTTATTTTTTAAATCATGATATATTTGGTGTAGATTCGTATAGATTGTATATTTTAATATGTTGCCGTAAAAAAAATTAGTAATTAAAACGCTGTAAGAGTCAACTGTACACACGTTAATATTTCATCGAGTGGAGCACATTTAGTCTTTGACAGCAGCATTCATTACTTGTTCACTGACAAGCTGCGGAAAACATGATCATGGTTTTGCTCCGCTTGTCAGTGAATAACGGGTCTGTTGTGGTAAATGTTATTAACGTTACATGTGAAAGCGCACACATGTGATGGAGAATTATCGATTGTTAGGTTATTTTAAAACCTTTTAGCCTGCACCCCTACACGCTCGTCCTCAAAGCCTCTCGCACGTGTCAGTGTTTATTAATTGATTAAATGAAACGGGACAAATTTAATCTTCACAATCTATGTATCATTATAAAGATCTAAGCCTAAAGCATCGACGACAGATCAGCTGACAGGTGCGTCAGAGCGGGTCACGAGGGAGCGCCAAAATTCAAATATACTATATTCCGCCTATCTTTCATTCATTCTTTTTTCTGGTGGATCGCTTCATTCTGTTTGTGACACTGTCTGCTGCAAAACCATGCCGTGTTTTTACTACCAAGACGCAGTTTCCAACCGTGAGTTATTCCATAATGGATGCAAACAATTCTGTCGCTGAAGAAATGAAATGTAAACAAAGGAATTATGATCCATATTACAACTTTATTGCTTCGTTGGAATAAACGTGCTTCATGAGATGTTGTTCAGTGGACCCTTACCTTTCTAACTAAACCGGGATTTACAGCTGTGGATGTGTTTATGACTCGTTATTATGACGGATCTGGTATGTACAGCGTTTCTAATGTTCATGCTTTTTATCTGTACTGCTTGCACAAATGTATTAATAAGCTTTCCATTGAAAAACAGTGATTGGTCGTTGATGCTTTAGGCTTAGATCTTTATAATGATACTTAATGTCAAGATAAAATTAGTCCTATTTAATTTAATTTATTGATAAACACTGACACGTGAGTGTTGAGGGGCGTTCAGTACACCTGGTGTTGACTAACAGGCTAAGGCTATTGTAATTTTGTTTGTTTTTTTCTTTTAAATAGGTAAGCGCTGTTGTTGGCCGTGTAGTACATGTCAGCCAATGTACTGAAACTGTAGAGTTTCAGGGAGCATCGATTGAGGCACAGTCATGCTATCTTGAGGACACTTCAGGCACTATCAAAATTCAGTTGTGGGAAAGTTTGATAGGGAAACTGGACTTTGGTCGCACCTACAAACTAACTAATGTTAGTACTAGAATCTTCGCTGGGAGTATGTACCTGACGACCAGCCGAAGAACTGAAATTCAACAAGTGGCCCCTCTCCATGGTCTAAATGATGTCATTCAGTTCAGAGTAGACGAAGGTCAAGTTGTTGTCATGGAAGGAAGCATAACCTCAGTAGAGGTTGCTCTCTCACATCGGTGCTCTCGGTGTAACGCTTGGCAGCAAGATTTTGAGAAGAGAGGAAAATTTCATCGCTGTTTTCGCTGTAAGAGACTTCAACTTGTTGAAGTGTTCCAGCCAACAGTCAACGCTTCAGTGACTTTTGTTGGAGAGTTTGGCGAGAAGGAGTTGACTTTGCCGAACTCCGTTATTAAAAGGTATGTTTAACATTTATATGTAATTTATTGTAATTGAAATTAAGTATTATGTGTTTTATGACTGCATAATTTAGAGAAATAAAAATTATTATTAAATTTTTTTTGTTTAGAATAATGGAAACAAACAAAAGTATTAACTAGTTGTAATTTGTTTTTCAAATAATTATTATTACAATTGTTGCTGAAGAATTGTAAAAAAACATTAATATTGCAGTTATATTTTGTTATAAAATAAGTAAAGATTATGCATTGATAACTGTGCATTAAATTACTTTAAAGGATTAGTTATCAAAAATGAAAATTAGCTAATAATTTATTCACCTTGTAGGCGTCTTAGGTATATATGACTTATTACTGGTATAAGATTAATATAATTAGATTGGATTGAATGTTACTGTTGGTGTGTTTCTGTTTTTCATTCTATTTGTATGTCTCGCTGTATCTCTGTCTGTTTTTGTGTGAATGCTGTTTGTGGGTTTGTATATATTAATTAAAGTTGTGTATTAATTTAAAATGGTGATTAAGTGGTTTGGAAATACCTGTGCATTTAATGGATTTACTGCCAGCCAATTAGAATTATTTAGACAGCGTGGTTTCAAAGCATTTAATTGTAATGTAATAATAGTTTTATAGATCTTGTATAAAATTGATTATTCTACGAGTTGTTAATATGCAATAAGTTTATAAACCATAAAATGTATTAGTGGAAATTTTGAAGTGTTTTTTTAAGCTTAATAAATTGATTGATAGCTATTATTATAATGTAATGTTGAATGGCTATAATGGTTAAATATATTTTTTATATGGAAAATAATATTAATTGTTATTAGTGATACTGGCTTTCAGTCATAAAAATGGAATAAAAATTTTAAATAAGAGGTCTTTTGACACATTTATTTATAGATTGAATGTGAAATTATTGCAATATACATGTACATGTAAAAATGTTAATGTTAGGTGGGATGGATTATTAATTTCAAGAAAAAAATGTGATGAATTTTTACTTATTTATTTTAATCAATTTGATAGGTAAAGCAAAAATAAAATTAATAATGATGAGACAGTAATTACATGTTTTCGATATCATTACGGTTGGAAGATAAGTTTTAAGTAATTTTGGTTTTGATAATGATTAATTATGTAGCTTTAGTTTATGGTATATGATATTGTAAGGTAGTTTTTGCATGTTTTTGTTAATTGTGCTATGGATAATGTTTTGGATTTTGTGCAAAATTTAACATGGTTAGTGTTGTTTGTACTTTTATACAGATATGTGCAGAAAGAGAGCCTGTCTGCTCTTTTAAACGAAGCACAGGATTTGGAAGAGCATTTAATGACCAACATGGCTTTCAGGATGTCCCTGCAATGTGATGTGGTGATTGCTATGGAGAGGGTTCCTGAGAGAAGTGTGGTGCAAGACACGCATCCACATGAACACATGGATGCATCTGATGAAGAACTGGTTGCAGTGGATACTGTGGATGTAGTGGTAGTTACAGACAGAGGTGAGTAGTACTGAAGCACATTCAAAATAAAGTATTGTATGTATGCTACAGTGTAAAAAAATGTTGATCAATTTTGAAAACAGTGGTTTAATGATTCATATGTTGACACTATGAGAAAATTCAGATTAACAAGCCATGTAATGTGATGGCTTTCTGACTCTTCATAGAAAGCGTGGATGATTACATGTTCAAGAAACATGGTTAGACTAAGAAGATTGGTAAAGCAGTTCATGTGACATCAGGGATTGAATCATAATTTTATGAAACTAAAATAATATCTTTTGTGCATAAGACCAAAAAAAACAACTATTCAACAATTTGTCTTGTGTCTTACCCTGGTGTCATTATAGAGAATATATAGTGAATGTAAATGTTGTAAATTTTTTCAGGTCTGTCACTTGGATTTGTTTTGGATGTTCTTTTGCTTTGATTTAAATGAAAACCGTGTGTGTGTTGTGTGGGTGGGTGGGTGGGTGGCTGATAGATGCAGATTCCTTAAAAAATATTTTAATTTGTGTTCTAAAGATGAATCATGGTTTTACAGGTTTGGAAGAACATGAGGGTGATCAATGTTCAATGATGATTTTTTTATTACATGGACGCCATTTTATTTATATTTTAAGACTGTAATTTAGTACACAATTTTTTTGCGCTTATTGTTTATTGAATTAGTCACTTGTTGACAAAAGTCAGAGGTAGTCTCCAGATTTGAAACTCCAGAGTTTTAAAAATATGTTTACATTTTAAGTTGTGTAGAGTATTTCATTCTTTAATTGTTGTTGTTTTTTTCTTGGATAGATATGGCAGGTTTTTGATGGTTTTTATTTGTATGAACAACAGCTTAGGTTATTCTTTAAAATATTTTGGTTGGCAGTAACAGTAAAAAAAAAAAAAAAAAAAGGGTCGATAGGTAGGTCTATTTTTTTTTTTTTTTGTAAAAAAAAAAGTACATTTTGGTGATGGTGATTATGTAGGTATGAATCAAAATAAATTAGCATATCGTGACAGCACAAAATGGTTTACTACATGTGACAAATGATTATTTTCCCATACATAGATTTATTTGTAGTGTTTGACTTTGAATAAGTTGAATAAACATGAGCACTGCACGTTTAAAATCAAAACATGTTGCTGGTGTTTTATATTTACATTTATGCATTTAGCAAACGCTTTAAGTAATGTAAATGACATTGCTATGTTTGATATGCATGTTTTTGACTGAAAATAATTTAAAGTTAAACACAGTTTGGTGGGGAGGCGGAGTCATTGATTTTTTTTGTATGAAATGTCTTTGTCATGATCTTAATATTTGTTTTAGTGTTAACAGAGTTTTGTTTTGTTTTTGTGTGTCTTTGTTTCTTTCCGTTTACCAGTGGAAGGCGTGAATGCAGAACATAAACCAGAGGATGTTGATGTCGAGGATGTGGAAACACATGGATCTCTAGTATAGTTGTTGAGTTATAATCATTTGAATTTTTTTGATTGGGCTTTGTTGTTTTTGTATGCTGGTTTGTAGTTATGTTTGATAATTATGCCAGTTGAGGTTAATGTGAAAATACTGTAGCCCTAGTGCAGTTGTGAAAGTGGTTTTGGCCATTTTCAGTTTTTTTTATTTTTTGTTTATTGAATGTTTAATGATACTTGCTGTTTTATCATTTCTTTTTAGTTAATGCTTATACAAGTAAAACAAAGTATTGCTTGATTTAACTTTAAGTGAAACATTCTGATTTTATTGACAATACTTTTAAAAGTGTTTGTTTAAGTTGAGTTCTAAGAGATGTTTATAGTATAATTGGAATAAAAACAATGTTAGTTTCTTTTTGTAGTTAAGTAACTTTAAGTAAAAATAAAATAATTGTTCATAAATGTTGGGGGTTGTTTTTCCTTGCCTTTTTGTAAATTGTTTTTCACAAAATAAGAAGTATAATAATGTTAAATAAATAAATATTTGGTATTAAATTGGAAAACTAAGAATGTAGAATTTTGTTTACAGTTAGTAGAGCTGGGGCAGTGGTATTAGTTTTAACAAAATAAAGTTTTGTAATTTCAAAACTATTTACATGTTTATGTTTAGTAAAACATATGTATATATATATATATATATATGAATGTTTTCTATAAATGTGAAAATGTCTATAAAATAAGTATAGTAGAAATATTTGTAATATTTTGATAAGCAATAATTGTATAATTTGGGTGATAGTTTATAATACATGCATCTTCTGACAAACATTTTTTTATACTACAAAAGTGTGAATTTTATTGTACAGAGCAGGGAGTTATGATGAACAAGATTATGAACTGCGGCTTTAATGGATTGGCATCAAATGCAATAATCAATTTCACTACTAGCTGTGAGTCGATGTGCCTAATTAATAATCGTAACATGCCTTTTTTTATTAATATGTGTTTCCAAATGAATGGTATTTCATACGTCTATTTTTGTCCTCTTTAAGTTCTTTGGATGAATTACTGTTTTGGTAGTATCTAGGCGCCCCTCTAACGTAAATATCTTTTTAATTGTGATACTGAATTTTGTTTCTAGTCCCTAAGGGGGTCTGTGCATGCCACTAATGAGAATTATGATAAATATGAATTTCTTCAAAATTTGTAAATGTCTTCATCAGCAAAGTATAAGTCTATAATGAAAATAAGCAAAAAATTACTTGTCCATCAAGAAAATGTATGTTGTTTTACCTATCAAAATACATAAACATGACAAAGTCGTGATTTTCTTTTCAAAAGTAAGTAATCTTTTTGATTATCTTAGTTAAAACAGTTTGAACTGGATGCAAAGATGAACCCCAGAGACAGTTCCCCTTCGAAGTTCTTGTAAACTAGATGGTCAGTAGGACATGACTATGGGAACCTGAATTGTCTGCATAATCTGAATTTATTGAAACCTGGAAACAAACTAATGGTTTCATATGAACAGAGGAAGTTGCTTTAGCACAACCTGCATTGCAAAAAAAATTTATATAAATAATAGTGACATAATTAATATGTTTTAGTGTTATGTGTTCCTGTGGCTCAGTGGTAAAGCATTTTATTTGTTTAACTTAAATTGAGGCCAACTTCAGAGCTTCTCCCAAAGAAGACAACACTGTCCATAATGGCTTTGACAATTATGTGTTTTTAGTTTGCTTTCGTCCTACATTTTATACATGTGGGATGCCCCAGTGTTCAGTCATATGTTCAGCCAGTTCTTTTCCCAGAAACCTGTTCACTTCACACCTTAGGACCAGAGAAGCTGAGTGATCCAAGGACTCTGTCACATATCTGATTGACAAATGCCTGCCTATAAAATATATATATATATATATATATTATTGTACTTTCTATTGTACTTTCTGTATTGATTTGTATGACTTCAGGGTTTTTGTATTATTCACAGTATTTCAGAATCTAAATATACAAACAACTGAAATTCAATGACTCAATTAATAAATAACTTTATTTACTCATTATTATTAACTATTTTTTTTTTCTTTAATTTTACTTCAAAATTCCTTAATTTTAAATGTTTTTCTCTCATACCTTACAACCATTATTTTGTATTTGCTCATATTATTTAATGTGTTATGCCTCCTTTTTTATGCAGTGTGTTAATGAGTCATAGTTTTCTAGCAAATCCATTAATAAAAGTCTTTGAATGGAATTTAAATTAACTGAATTAAGCAATCGATTTATAAAATGAATTAACAAATAATGAATACTGGATATATTTTACTTTAATATCTTACATGATGTGTGTGTTAAAGTAATCTTTTATTTTATCAATACAAATCTTTATTTTATAATACTTTGTATGAGTTCAGGTTTTTTTTCAGCATTTATGAGTGTAATATATGGAAAGAACTGAAATGTAACTAAATATTTTTTAATGTAAATTATTAAATTTTTCAATTATTTAAAAAACAATTTAAATGAAATTGTGTAGGCTATATATTTGTATGTATTGCTGTATAGACCTCTTTTAGACCGATAACATAAGTTTATTAATTAATATTAAAAAAAAATATTTATTGCCAATATAATATTAAAAAGGTTTGTTTCTTTCATATGATAATTTGTTTTTCTAAAAGAATCGCTATGAATTATAAATACATTTTGTGATATTTTATAATGAGACTTGTTTTAAATGTACTTCTTTACAGAAGTTTAAAATATTAGTAAACATATTGTAAAAACCTACATTTGACAGTTACCTGTTAATAGTTTTTAAATTATTTAATTAATGAAAGAAAAACCTTGCTATGTACTGTGCCAATTAAGTCTGAGACTATTTAAAACCATGACATAAAGCAGATTTCTATTCATCTGGTTAAAACTACCAGATCTAGGAAGTAGGCTTAATCTTTTCATGAAATCACTCCTAGTTGTTTTAAACTTTTATAACATCACAGTGTTATTTTTTTCCCAGTCTCCATAAGATTCTCAATTTTTATTTAGAATCATTAAAATAATACATGAATAGATGCAATTTAGTAAATGTTTTAGTTATCTACTAGACGTTATGCTTCTGTGTACATGATAGATATTTGAAATTACTTGCATGAAATAAAATGCTTACTGGAATTGTCGTTTTTATAACATTCTTTTCAGTTTTAAATTTAATTATAATTTGGCATAGTTATCAAAACTGATATGTTTGTATTTATAAAGTGGTAAGTTGTGAACTTTGAGTAAATGTGATTTTAGATGTAATAATGACCTGACAATAAACATATATTGTTTTTATCTTTCATAGCTAGTAAAGTGTCAGTTTCTATCCAATCTCAATCACATTTTGTACGATGGTTTACAATCATATAATACATGAGTTTACATATATTTGTGATGTTTGGAATTTTCATTTGAATAATTATAGATTTTAGTAGTCTACATCAAGAAAATAAAAAATTAGACCTGTTACAACTGTCCAAATTCAAATGTTCAACATAATATTGATTATTATTGTCCTAGACACTTTTTTTGTTAGACATGTTTATAAAAATTACAGAAAATTGAAATGTGGCTATACACACACATACAGACACACACACACGTCTGGTAAGCTATCCTTGTGGGGACTCTCCATAGGTGTAATGGTTTTTCTACTGTACAGACCGTATTTTCTATGGCCCTACAGCAACCCTAACCCTCACAGGAAACTTTCTGCATTTTTAGATTTTCAAGAAACTTCATTCTGTGTAATTTATTAGCTTGTTTACCCGTGGGGACCTCAATTTACGTCCCCACCGTGAGACGAGTCCCCATGAGTCTGTGTGTATTCAGGTTTAAGTCCCCACCAGAATAGAAAAACAAGTACACACACATACAGACAGAAATTAAATGGTTAAATTATTATTTTAATCAATTTCTCATACAACACTGTTTTTAACCTTTATAACTATTACTGATATTTTTTTGCCCAATTTCGCTTAAATTTTGCATGTTTGTTTAAAATGAAATTATTTTATACAGTTATAGAGTTTATGAGAATATGAGAATTTATTTCTTTTAGTATTAGAATACACTATGTAAAGAAGATATCTTAAAATGGCTAATAATATATTTATATTAAAAACATATAGATATTTTTAATAAATGATAGATATTATGCTATGTATGGTAGTTAATATGAATCCTTAAAAAAGGATTGATATGATTATTATTATCAAATTATGTTAAAAAAATGTATTATCATCTGAAATTTTAGTATCCTTAGTTTTAATTAAATTATATGCAATTAAATACTTACTGCAAGTCTTTTCCTTTTTACATAGTTTTCAGATGTATCAGTAATCATAATCTGTTTTTATTATTCCATTCACTAGAGGGAGCGAAATTGTCAGACAGAACGACTTCCTGTTTCCCGGAAAGGAAGCCATTTTTCTCACATTGCAAAACAAGGTAAGACATGCGGTGATGTTGCTCTCTGTGTAATCTAAATCATCAGAGTATTAATATTACTCATCCGTGGTTTGAGGTGTTGTGATTGTCATTATTAGTTTAGTAGTTCGTTAGGTCGGTGCAATTGATAGCATGCGATTACCATGCTTATCTTTCTCAGTAAAGCGGTGCCATTAGTAGTTAAAAGTTTAAGGCTTAATATAATTTAAACGGGTGAGTTATTAACCCCCCCCCCCTTCCCCCGTCACAGTTGTCATGAAGGCTAAAATGATCTTTATAGACCAAAATTATTTTTTGAACCAGGCAGTAAACGTTTTTTTTCTGCTTTAAAGTTGGGCATTTTAACATGGGGAGTCTATGAGAGTGACTCTCTTTTACAGCCAGCGTCAAGCGGTCAGTCGATGAATTACAGTTTAAGTCTCTTCCTGGTTGTCTTTGCGAGAGTTTCATAATCATTCAGTTATGTACACAACAAACACAAAAACAAGCTAATAAAAACGTTCATGATCGGAAGAGACTGGGTGGGTAAGTAATGAGTTACATGATTGTCAGGTCTCACATGAGCGATCTTGAAAACATACTTGATATTGAGTTGTAAACCAGTGATGCTCATCAGATAACATAATTCAGTGGATAAAAAATCATTTAGGTTTTGTGTAAAGAAACAAAGTAAAACATTTAATGATATCAGCATCTCTCTTAATATGCATTTTGAGTAAAACATGTGATTGTATGTATGAGTTTTGTGTACATGTCAGCTGGAGTTGGCCATTTCATTGTTGGCAATGCTGGCAAAATCTTGAACTGTAGTGTAGAGTCTTTAGTGTTTTCATTAAATTTAATTGTTTGTTGTTGTTTTCACAGTTTTGTGTTGCAGAAGATTTGCAGAAACAGGATTTGAGGTAAGATGTTACTTTTTTTAAAAATATTTCAATATTATTTAACAGTGAAGTATGTTGGGTAGTGAATTTAGTTAATAGATAGCAGGTGATAAGATTTGTGTAATATCCTGTGTAGGGCTTGATGATTAATTGAGAAGTAATCGAAACCAAAATTCAGAACCTCTAACTGACGTAATTTTCCTATGTTGGTTTTTTAGTTTTTTTAATCCTGTTAATACTTTCCCCTTAAAAGCATACTACCGCGTGTGGAGCCACATGACTGTGCTCTCCAGTCAGTGGCATAAAAGCAAAATACGGAGGTGAACGCCGGTTCAACACATAGTGATGGTCTTGTCTCTCCACTTACAAGTTTGTCAGTTGTATTTGT
Organism: Carassius gibelio; assembly: GCF_023724105.1. Lineage (NCBI taxonomy): Eukaryota > Metazoa > Chordata > Actinopteri > Cypriniformes > Cyprinidae > Carassius > Carassius gibelio. Next base: position 2,783,725 of record NC_068403.1, on the reverse strand, counting down.
TTTATGGTTTGGACATTCAAGCGTTTAGATGATCGGATGTGTATTCTTATTTTGAACTACAATGTTAACGCTAGGGCTGTCAAAAAAAATTAATTTCAAATATTTGTAGAATAAACAAAAAAATTCCACATTCGAATGCAAAAATGTTGCATTCGAATTGTAGATGTCCGTTAAGGAGGCAGCTTTAAGGCCTGACCTGGGTGTACGTCACATTCGCGTTCCGATCCGTCTCACACACAGCTTCATCTGCACCGCTTTCAGAAGGCGGATGAGCTCGAAGAGCAGTATCACTTCTGTCATCATTCACCTCGTGCATGCACTGTTGACAGCTGCGCACCCCGTCTGTGTGCAGGCACTTTTTGAGACCTCGTGGACGGATGCACCGCTGTCTGCGAGGCCTCTTGATGACGAAAATTACATAATGTGGACAGTGCGTGGATGGTCAAATTATACTTAATATAAATATAATATTAATATAATATAAAATTGTCATTGAATTAGAATGTTTTTGTTAACTTATACAGTTGAAGCAACTAGATGCAGCACTGCTACGATGTTCAATCAAATATCGTGGAAAAAGACAATGTGTAGAAAATCTTGTTTACGTCAAAACTGAAACCAAGCCATTTACACAGAACACGTATTTCACACATTTTCTAGAGAGGGATGCTTTGTAAAACGCTTGCACTCTCCTCTCACACAACAGAGCCGCTTGTTTAGAAAGACATGTAAAATTAAGGTGAGTTCAGTTTTTTTCAAAAACATTTCTTGAGACTTTATGGTGGGTTTTCATCCTACTGCATCACATGTTTAAATGAAAAATTTACTTATTATTTACATTTTATTTCTAAACATTATTTTAAATATTATACTTTTTTTTTTTTTTCACAGTTATATTTTCTTATGCTTTGAATAAACGTGCATTATTAATATTTTGCCCAATGTGGCCACAGAAGAAAAGCCAAAAGCCTTTTTTCATCCTAAGTAAAATAATGCATTTAAAATTCAAAAAAACAGTGCATCCAGAGTTTTTTTTTCCTTTGGGCTGCGGCTCAACGTGGCTTCCTCCTCATTTTGTTCACCCTCTTCTCTCACGGTTTGTGTTGACTGCGCTTTTATACTGAAAATGACCGTTTCTTGGTCTCTTCAACATTCAAGTCATGGTCATCTTGGTAGAGCAGGTCCAGGAATGTTGTCTTGCGCACAAGCTGCACAAACAGACGACTAGTTTTGGGTGCAGGAAGGGACACTTTTACACCATTTTTTTTTCTAAAGTAATTTTAAGCATCACAACAGTTCATGTGATGGTCGTCGGTTAATTCGTACTTTAAGTAGACAAATATCAATTGTGCTTTTTATAACAATAGTGGGAAACTCTGCATATTGATGCAGTGTGGACATGTCAAAAGAGTAAATCTGATCAGAAGCTTGTGACACGTAAACACATATCAACCCTATTACTTTATTTAGCATTCATGGAAACACTACGTTTGGATTCATCATTCAGTATTAATTCTGATGGAAGCAAAAACTGTTCATGTAAATGCACATAATGTCCTGAGTTATAGCTGGGCGCCAGGATCAGGCGCCAAATTTTGCAGCTGGTGTGCATACACTTATAGAAAACAAAAACATAAAATGATGTGGCGTTGCGCTTCTCATCCCATGTGTGACCCCTTTAAAATAGATATGATTCTGGATTTTAGGTTGGCTGTCAGTTGTCTTTCCTCATCTGATTTGGCCAATAGTGATGCGCGGGTCATCTCATAATCTGTGGAGTGAGTTGGAGTAGGTCACTAAAAACTAAATTTTTAAAAATCCATTTATGTTGTGTGGAATTTTGTGGTGGAAATTTAGATTTTTTCAGGAGAGTTGTTTATTTTCATTTTCACCAAAATGATTCGTTCAGATTTGTTCAGTGACCATTTTTTTCATATTACACAAATACGCCAACAGGTGGTGAAAAAGTGTCTTGTTTTATGTGTTAAGTCAACTAACATATTTACTTGAAACAAAAACTGATTTGGGTTTATTAAAGTGTGTGCATAATCACATTAAATAGTCTAAATAAGTTGTTCAGATGAACAAAGCACAAGGTTTTCTTGCATAATGAAACATTTTAAACATAAATAATAAGCAAAGCGGTATATGGAACAGTGGAATGCAACATCATTATTAAACCTTGTTGTAATATGAACTAACACTAATTGATGTTTTATTTCTTTAAAATGCTTTTGAATGGCTGTTTACACCCGTACACACTCATACATAGACTTGTATGTGTACTCATGATATTATTGGAAAATTTACTTATTTATACAGAATTTTGAAATCATTTAGAAAAAAAGGTAAATTATTTCTTTATATAGAAAATAAAAACAAATTGTATCAAATAATATGAAATAGTTGTAAGTTAAAAAATGTGGTAAAGGTATCTCAAAGAAGGTTAGGTAAATGACTTTTCAGCAAAAATAATTGAAATGTAACTGAAGTATTTCATCATTAGATGTCAATATAACAAATTAAAACAGGGTTGTGCAATATAATTGCTTGGAAGTGTTTTTAGATGTATAGTTCGCAGGGATTTAAAGAATGATGTTTATTGTTCATCATCTGTGTCTTAGTGCAATCTCATTATTGAAAAGCTTAGTTTACATTTAAGGTACATTTTATCTTTATATATATATATATATATATATATATATATATATATATATGTGTGTGTGTGTGTGTGTGTGTCTGTGTGTGTGTGTGAATAATTATGTTTTGTTTAGATATTATGATTAGCTAATGTTTTCTGTTAATAGTTGCCAGTTTTTATTTAGTTAACATTAAGTTTTATTACTTAAGTTTACAATTATGTAAATTTAATGCTTGTATTTATTTTATGTTTCCATACATAGACATTTTAAGTACAAAGGTCCAAAATAAGCAGAGTGGCATGTAATGTAATCATTAATAGATGTTATTTTTAAGATGAATTAACACTATGTTCTTAAATTCTTCACTGTATTGTGTTTGTGAATTATGATGCAGTGATGTTTCATTTAATTTCTTTTTATATTTTGTGTATAGATGCCTCGGACGAAGCAGTCTCAGCGTTCCCAGGTGGCTAAGAAAAGAATAGCAGACCGGATGGATGCTGTTCCATCAGAGGCCCTGGCACCTCTTAAAAAATTGCCAGGATTAACTGAACGTTGTGTCTATCACAACGTGCAAACAAACTCTGAACAAAAGTCTGAATACAAGTCTGAATACAAGTCTGAATACAAGTCTGAATACAAGTCTGAACAAAACCCTGAAAAAACCTTTGAAAACCCCCCTGAAAAAACCCCTGAAGAAAGTACTAAGATAACTGTGAATGATGTTTCTGCTCTATCTCCACAGACTTCTTACATCAGTGGCTCTTTCCATCAAGGAGATTACCGTTTTGGCCGGAATAGGGGAAGTCAATGTGGTGCAAACAGTTTAACTGCAATTATGATGTGTAAGATGAAAAGTGTGTTGCAGTGGACGAGAAGTGACCTGAATGCTGTTCTGATCCATGGAGATGACCTGTACAGTGCCATGAGAGACGCAGGGAAAATCAACGATCCTGAATCCGGCTTCATAGCTGTTCATGAGCTACCAGACACATACACACTGAAAGATTGTCGGTTTTCAATAAACTATGGTGAAGCATTGACTGGCTTGTTTGGTGTCAATAAATATGATGGAGAACTACAAGGGTATGCTATGTCTTTTGATGAAGCAGTAAATCGAGCATTCCAGAGCTTTGATACGGTTTTAGTGAATATTAAGCTAACCATATGTGCAGCTGTCAGAGAAGGTTCCTGGTATGCAGTGATTGATCCACATTCAAGACGAGGTGATGGCAGATGTGTAGCAGACGGTAAGAGTGTAGTGGTTTACCATCGTAACTTGCACTCACTGATTGTTCATTTCCGGAAACTTGCCGCGTCTATAAATGCACGTTACCAGGAGTTTGAGGTAACTGGGGTCAACGCGGTTATGACTGGCAGAAAACGGCCATTCTGGCAAGTGATCGAGAACGCTGGTCCAGCAGTAAGTGAGAGTGAAGGTGATGTTCAGTGCAGTCAATCTCCGAGTGATTTCATGGACGTAGATGAAACATCTGTGAGAGAAACTTATGCACGACAGAGACCAAAAACACCATACCCATCTAATGAAAATGAAGGTGATGTTGAATTTACTTCACAAGCTGCTAGTGTTTCTTTACAGTTTAGTCCATTAACACATGAGAAGCAAAGGGCTGTTTGCTTAAAGTTAAACATTGCAAACATTGTAAAACATCAAATCGATCCAACCGAGACTGTTGAAGTGGTTGAGCCTTGTGAAACGAACAAGGTTGTTGCAGATGGAAACTCTTTTTTTAGAGCATTAGCCTTTGCTGTAAGTGGAACGGAACGAGAACACCGAAAAGTGAGACGGGCTGTCGTTACACACATTCTGCAGAATGAAGAAAAGTACCTACAGTATCTCAGACAAGGATACAGCTCTGTACCAGACTACATTGCCAAAACAAGAATGAAATTCGTTGGAAATCGGGCGACAGAGATGGAAATACAAGCAGCCAGTGATTTAATTGGCACAGACATATTTACATACAGTCAAGAGAAATGGTTTAGATTTTCATCTTCAAATGCTTCCTTTAATGCACATGGTTGTCAAGACAGTGGCATATATTTGAAACATGTAAACAGCTGCCATTATGAAGTTGTTGTATGTGGAAAGAGCAAGGATGGTAACTGTGCCTTAATTTGTAAATCACCATTTCAAGATTCACTGTCTGATCTAGCATCAAATGTGTCTTTAAAGTCACGTGAGGATTCTAGTGAGAAACTTGACTGCAACAATAGTACAGAGTTCAAAGAAGAAAAACAAATGAAGCCAAAGAAAAGATCCCATGAGGATGAAACTTACATTTCAATGATGAAATCCATCAATAAAAAATACAAGAAAAATGAACAGCATAAAGGAAAAATGAATAAACGTGTAAACAAATCAAATGATTTACACTGCAAAGCTGTGTCAGAAATGAAACCTGATGTTGACTGCAGTCAATCTTTGACTGATTTCACAAACATAGATAAAATATATGTGCATGAATCGTGTGTTGAACAGAAAACTGAAAAGATTTCTTTATATCCAACAAAAGAAAATTCAGGTGATGTTGAATTTGTTTCAGAAACTGTCAATGTTTCTTTACAGTTTAGTCCATTGACACTACAGCAACAAAAGAGTGTTTGCTTAAAGCTAAACATCGTAAACATCATAAAAGAAGACAATAATTCAAATGAGATTGTTGACATGGCTGAACCTTGTGAAACAAAAAGTATTTTGGCTGATGGTAATTGCTTTTTTAGATCAGTAGCTTTTGCTGTAAGTGGAAGTGAAGAAGAACACCGAAAAGTGAGACGAGCTGTAGTTACACACATACTGCAAAATGAAGAAAAGTATGTACAGAATCTCAGACAAGGATACAGCTCTGTATCAGACTACATTGCCAAAACAAGAATGAAATATGTTGGAAGTTGGGCGACAGAGATGGAAATACAAGCAGCCAGTGATTTAATTGGTGTAGACATATTTACATACAGTCGAGAGAAATGGCTTAAATTTTCATCTTCAAATGTGTCCTTTAATAGACACAGCTGTCAAAACCATGGAATTTATTTGAAACATGTTAACAGCTGCCATTATGAAGTTGTTGCATGTGTAAAGAGCAAGGATGGTAACTGTGGCTCCTTTTGTAAATCAACATTTCATAATTCAATGTTTAATGCATCATTAAAAGGTTCATTATATGCATATAGGCTTAACAAAAAGAAACTCCAATATGCTACTAATATTACCGTAAAAGAGAGGAAAAAAATTCAAGTAAACAAGAGATATCATGATGATGAAACTTACAGAGTACAGGTAATGACATCCAGCACTGAAAAGTACAAAACAAGTGAACAGCAACGAGAAAAAGTAAGGAAGTGTAGCATAGATAAATACAATTCAAATGATTTGCATCGTGAGGCTGTTAAAAAATATAGCGTCCTAAAGTACAATACAGATGAGGTACACAAAGAATCTGTGAAACACTACAGTAGTCAAAAATACAGTAAAATCGAAAGACACAAGGAGTCTGTTAAGCAGTACAGCATAGACAAGTATAAACAGGACGAGTCACACAGAGAGTTTGTTAAACAGCAAAGTGTCCAAAAATATCATAAGAATGAAATACATAAAGACATAGTGATACATTACAATATAGAAAAATATAAAAATGATATTAGTTTTGCCAATAGCATTAAAATGAGAAATGTTAAAACACAACATGAAGCAGAAATCAAAAGAAAGGTAATAGACTATGTAATTGAAGAGTTTAAACAAAAAATATCTTCAGGTCCTGAATATGTTTGTGCAGTGTGTCATCGTTGCTGCTTCAAAACACAGGTCAAACGCTGCAGTAAAAATAAATATTATCAAAAATCAAATCAAGTTGGCTGTATTGCAGAAAAATGTATAACACTTAATTATGTTCATAAATGTAACAAACACTGTAGTCACGATTGTGTATATAAAAATAGCCCTGCTGAATCTCTGTGGATTTGCCACACATGTGACAAAAAAATTTGTGAAGGTAAACTACCTGCTGAAAGTGTTGCAAACAATCTTGCTCTGGATCCTATTCCTTCTGAACTGAACTGTTTAAACTCTCTTGAGCATCATTTAATAGCAAAGAATATTCCATTTATGAAAATGCTAGCTTTACCACGAGGAGGACAAAATGGAGTCCATGGGCCTATAAGCTGTATTCCATCTAATGTTACAGAAGTGGTGAATGTTTTACCTAGATCTGAAAATGATTTGATGATACGTGTAAAGCTTAAGAGAAAACTGACATATAAAGGGCATTACGAATATAAATATGTGCAGTCAGAGAAGATAAAAAAAGCTTTGGCATATTTGAAAGAAAATAACAAATGGTATACAGATGTGGAGTTTAACAACAGTTGGACCAATCCTCTGAGTAAAACAGAAGAAGACAGTAATGATAAAAGCAATAATGTGTCTGATTTAGACATTTGTCAGGATGTGTGTGTTGATAATGAACACAATACTGAAAATGAAGATGAAATCACTGATGAAACACTTCATGATCGACAGCAGCATGGTTTGTTTATGGATTCATGTTTGCAGCCAGTGGATATTGCTCAAGAGGTTTTAGATCAACATTTTGATGGAGTTATGTCACTTGCACCAGCAGAGGGCAATAATCCAGTGAGATTGTTAATGGATGAAACTAATGAAGCCAAATGTTTTCCAGTTCTGTTCCCAAAAGGAACAGGCACATTTCATGATTCACGACCTGAAAAATTAACACTGTCTAGATATTTAAACAACAGAATTTTAAATGCAGATGGACGTTTTGCCCAAAATCTTGACTATATCTTTTATGGACAATACTTATCTGAGCTCAATCAAGTTATCTCTAATGTATCTATTGCTTTGAGGAAAGGCTATGATTCAAGCAACAAAACAACAATTACCTCAGAAATGTTGACAAACAAAGATTCACTTCAAAGGATTTTGAATTATGACGAGGGTTACAAGTTTTTAAAGCCAGTGAGAGGCAGTCCTGTTTTTTGGCAAGCTGTTCAAAAAGATTTGTTTGCAATGGTGAGGCAACTTGGGATCCCAACATGGTTTTGCTCATTTTCTTCAGCTGACTTGCGTTGGCCAGAATTATTGCAGTGTATTGTGAAACAAGAGGGTTGTCAAACTCCTATTGATGAACTGAATTGGTCTGATAGATGTGGGATGCTGAAACGAAACCCAGTAACTGCTGCCAGAATGTTTGATCATCGATTCCACTGTTTTCTGAAAGATGTGATTATGTCACCAGCTCAACCCATTGGAAAAATAATAGATTATTTCTATCGAATTGAATTTCAACAACGTGGATCACCTCACACACATTGTCTGTTTTGGGTTGAAAATGCACCACAAGTCGACAGAGAGGATGATGATGAAGTTGTAGCATTTGTTGATCGTTATGTCACTTGTGAAATGCCACCTGAAGAGGAAACAGAAATGCATGAAATTGTGAGCACTGTCCAACAACACAGCAAAAGACATGCAAAAACTTGTAGAAAGAAAGGCACTACATGTAGATTTAACTTTCCACGTCCACCTAGCAAAAATACTTTCATTACAAGAAACAGACAAACTGATGAGAATGAAAAAACAACAGATGATGGACAATGTAAAAGTAAAGACAAAAAGGGAAAGAATTCTAATGATATATCAAAAGATTTAGCTGAATCTATAATGAAAAGAGTAAGAGAATGTTTGCTGAACACTGATGCTGTCTTTGACTCTGTCGACTCTATGTTTGCATCTATTGGTATAAATCAAGAGATATTTGAATGCGCTTATAACAAAATGACAAAGAAAACAAATGTTGTGCTGAAAAGGAAACCAAGTGATGTGTGGGTAAATCAGTATAATAAAGATCTCTTGCAATGCTGGAATGCAAACATGGACATACAGTTTGTTGTTGATGCTTACTCTTGCATAGTGTATATCATTTCCTACATTTCAAAAGCAGAGAGAGAAATGGGATTGCTGCTGGCAAATGCACAGAAAGAAGCACACAAGGATGGCAATATGGATGCAAAACAAGCTTTAAGAAAACTTGGAAGTGTTTTTCTTCACAATAGAGAAGTGTCTGCCCAAGAGAGCATTTATCGTTTGACTAATATGAGATTAAAAGAAGGATCGAGGAAAGTGGTTTTTATTCCAACTGGTATTAATACAGTAAAAATGAGTTTACCTTTAAATATCATAAATAAAAAGGCTGAAAAGGAAGAAACTGACAATGATGAAATATGGATGAAAAGCATCACAGACAGATACAGAGCTCGTCCAAAAACTCAAGAATTTACAGAAATGTGTTTAGCGTCCTTTGCATCAGAATACAGAGTTCTGTCCAAATCTGAAAAGTCATGCACAGACCGAGTAAAACTGGAAAATGACATGGGGTTTGTGAGAAAAAGAACTCGGACAGATTTTGCAGTCGTACGATATGCTCGTTTTTCACCAACTAAAAATCCTGAAAATTATTATCAAAGTATTTTGGAATTATTTTTGCCTCACTTTTTGCAAAATCAACTGAAACCACCAAATTTCACTTCATATCAGGAGTTTTATGAGACTGGATTTGTCACATTGTATAATGATGAACTTGAGTCAGTGAAAATCATAGTCGACACAAACAGGTCAAAATTTGAAAAAGAAGCAGAGACAATACAAAAAGCTCAAGATGACTTAGAACAACATGGACCGATGGAAGACGCTTGGGCCCAAATCTGTCCAGAAGCAGAACTTGAGCGTTTAGAATGTCTAGATACTAGAAAAGAACAACCAATAGAAACAGAGGAAGGTGATGATGTCATTCCTGATCTATTACCAAATGTTCATGGATTCACATTAGAAAAGAATCCTTGTGCTATGACAAAGAAAGATGCAATGTGTTTGCTGCGTTCTTTGAATGAGAAACAGTCACAAATCTTTTATAAAGTGCGACAGTGGTGTCTAGCAAAAGTACAAGGTGAAAACCCAGAACCATTTCATGTGTTCATATCTGGGCCTGGAGGAGTTGGAAAGTCAGTGTTGATTAAAGCTATGCATTATGAAACCTCTCGCATTCTATCAAAGTTATCAGAAAATCCAGATGAGACACATGTGCTCTTAACAGCTCCGACCGGTGTCAGTGCCTTTAACATTAGTGCAAAAACTATACATTCAACTTTCTCTATTGGAATGAATGCTACATTGCCATATCAGCCACTTGGAGATGAAAAAATTAATTCCTTGAGAGCAAAATTGGGAAAATTGGAAATATTAATAATTGATGAAATTTCAATGGTTGATCATAAACTTTTGGCATATATTCATGGCAGATTGAGACAAATCAAACAAACAGGAGATTATTCAGCATTTGGAAAAGTCTCAGTAATAGCAGTTGGAGATTTTTATCAACTTTCTCCCGTCAAAGGAAAACCACTTTATACTGAACCAGTGAACAGCGTGAATCTTTGGGAAACTCACTTTAGTTTTGTTGAACTCACAGAGATCATGAGGCAGAAGGACAAAGAATTTGCTGAATTACTAAATCGTTTAAGGTCACGTAAAAAGAATGAACCAATGCGTGAAGATGATGTTACTATGCTTAAAAAATGTGAAACAGGTGATGGTGATGAAAGTACAGACATTCACATTTATGCAACAAACAGTGAAGTTGATGTACACAACATACATATGCTGCATAAATTATGCTCAGACACAGTTACTGTAAAAGCACAAGACTTTGAGAGAAATGCTAAGACTGGCCGAATGCAAACAAAAGATGGGCATCATTTCAAAGTTCATAACAGCTGTTTAGAAAAATCCCTTGAATTAGCTACTGATGCTCGAATAATGCTTATAAAAAATATTAATGTTTCAGACGGTCTTGTGAATGGAATTTTTGGCACAATTAAAGAATTCTGTTATGATGATAATGAAACATTTCCCTCAAAAATATATATTGAATTTGACAATGACCAAGTTGGTAAAGAAGCAAGAGCCAAACATCCGTGTTTAAAACCTGGACTGGAAAAAGCAACACCAATTGAACCTGAAGAAGAGAAAGTAACCAATGATGGTGGTGTCAGAAGGCAGTATCCTATCAGATTAGCTTGGGCTTGCACAGTTCATAAAGTACAAGGCTTAACAGTTGACAAAGCTGTTGTTTCAATGAAAAAGATATTTGCTGCAGGACAAGCGTATGTAGCATTAAGTCGAGTGACCTCTCTTGATGGACTCATCATTGAAGATTTCAAAGAAAACGTTATTTTTGCGAAGGATAACATTGAGCAAGCACTACAGAATATGCCTCCATTCATTCTTCCATGTGAATCAACAGAAACTTTCAAATACAGAATTATGTTACACAATGTTGAAGGATTAATCCCACATAAATTAGATATTCGCCAAGATAACAGATACTTTGAAGCAGATATGATATGTGTAACAGAGACATGGTTGAAATCAAACAATGTGGAGAATGAAGTGAGTCTTGATGGGTACTATTTCCATGGAAAAACACGTAGTGCTGCATATGACACAAGTCAAGATGTTTTTGCGAAACTAAAAGAGGAAAATCGTGGTGGTGTTGGAATATATCACAAAGAAAAAGTCAAAGTTCATTTAATGGATTTACCATGCATGAACATTGAATGTATGACGTGCAGAATAGAACATCTGGACACAACTGTGGCAGTTGTATATAGACCGCCATCATATAACATTGCCTTGTTTCAAGAAATGTTGACTAACTTAGTTCATGAAATTAACTGCTTACCAGGTGGGAAAATAATTCTAGGAGATTTCAATGAAAACATTTTCAATTATTCAAGCATTTATCATCTTATGCAACATTTTGGTTTCACACAAATTGTTGAGAAACCAACAACTGAAAATAATACATTAATTGATCATGTTTATGTGAAAGACATTGACTTGGATAAAATAAAGATTGATATTATGCCCACTTACTTCAGCTATCATGATTGTGTTGTGCTTAAATGGTTAGCATAATCAAATCGTCCAACAAGATGGGGGGAGGGGGGATGCAGAGGTGAATTTTAAATGTGGACGGCCTCTGTGGGGAAACATACTGCCTTCACATGCTATCGGAATTAGTGGTGTGCACCAAACTCTCTCTAAATCAGCGGTTCTTAATTCTGAGGCCTCATTTATAAAATGTGTACAGAAATCTTCCTAAAGTTAATCTTATGATTACTTGTCAAATTTGCAGTTTACATTTTCAAAAACCTGCTATACTCATAAAAGAAAAACTGTGTACATATGCTCCTACAAATATAAATGCTGACTTGGATTTAGGCATATGCACATACTGTTTATAAAGGACATCCCAGCTGTTTGTGACCCCCACTGTACATATTTTGCATGTGTCAGTTTTTTATCAAAAATGATTCAAATCACAAGAATGTTACAAAACAGCTGCATATATGAACAGTGTTTCAACTGACATGCTTCGTATAAAGTGTTCATTGCTCTACCAATTTAATCTGTCTTCAGAATTTTCAGGCAAACATAACCCCTGCTCTGCACAATAAAATTCACAATTTTGTAGTAGGATTTAAGATGAACAAGATTAAGAACTGCTGCTTTAAAAGGATTGGCCTCAAACTCAGTACCCAATTTCACTACTAGCTCTACCTGAGTCTGTCTTCCTAACTAATAATTGTAATATGTGTTTCTTATTCATATGTGATGCCACCTGAATGGTACTTGACTGACATCTATCTTTGTCCTCTTTAAGTTCTTTTTATGAATTACTGTTTTGGTACTATCAAGGCGCCTCTATAATGTAAATGCCGTTTTAACTGTGAGATACCTGAGTTTGTTCTGTTCCCTAAGTAGGCCTGTGCATGCCACTAATGAGAAGAAATATACATTTCCTAGTTGAAAATTTAAAACCAATATAATATTGAGTAAATGTCTTCAGTAGCAAAGTATCAATCAGTAAGATTTTGTAAACAACAAATAAGCAAAAAATCATCTTGTCTACCAACAAAATTCATATTGTTTTACACATCAAAATACATAAACACGAACAGGTCATGATTTTCTCTTCAAATGAAAAGGTAGGACATTTCCGATAGCATGTGAAGGCAGTATGTAGCACTGTACATTTACTGGGTGTTAAGGCCTTGAATGTTTTCATACTGAAATTGCAATTATAATATTTAGCTGTTAATATAAGTGTGTGTGTGTGTGTGTGTGTGTGTGTGTGTGTTTGTGTGTGTGCATATAAATGATTGTTTTTTATTATATTATCAGTACTTTTCATTAATTTACTAATTCATTCATTCATTCATTCATTTTTTTCTTTCATATATTTTTGTTGTACAAAATGTTTATGCAATGTCCTTTTACCATGAATGTATATGCAAACTTTATTATACTGTTACTGCTAATGAAATTCCTAATGAATTGTTTAAAAAAATTATGTACAGTAAAAATAGTTTGTAGCAAAATGATAAAAATATGAAATATTTGCAGCTTCATCCTCATCAACACTGAAAATATTGAGAAAGAGGTAAGATGATTTTTATCATTTAACATAATGATGAGTTTTATTATATTGATATAATGTAAAAAAACATTTAGCATTTTGCAATGTTTATATTTGAAACATAATGTCTTAAATCATTACATATTATAGTTAAATTGACTATTTACTCATTTAAAACATTTAAAAATATAACATTTGTGAGAAATAATTTTTTTCCTAATCAAAATCTTATCCTCAGGTACACCACAGCACGTTCACAATGATGACAACATTCTATTCAATGTAACTGCATGGATAACTACGCAAGAAAGAATGCTTTGACTGCACAGAACTTTTGATACACCACCATGGACATCTTTGGCCAAGTAACTAATGGCAGGCTGCTTTCATGGATTCATTTTGTAAACACCAAATATTGACTATCGTCTGTATGCCTCAATTCAACACCAACTGACATTCATGGGATGATACTACAATTTTTCTCTGTCCAGTTTTATTGACTTTGCACCGGCTGGAGCTTTAGATTTATGATCTTGGATCTCATCAGTAGAAAGCAACATAGTACTGTGCTCTTATACTGGCATTAATGTCAAATTCTGTTGTCCTGGACTTTGTAAAATGGTGATCTTTTTGATTATCTTAGTTAAAACTCTATTTGAATTGGATGAAACTATTGTTTATTGCTCCATAAATGCACTCTGTAGACCTGGAACTACACCTGACACCATTCACCTCAAGGCAACCTACTTGAAAAGACAAGTAGCACAGATATTCTGTGGTGTTGGTATTATCTAGATGTCTAAATGAAAATGAAGTATGTGCATTCTTGCTACCTCATATCCACAGCAAACACCAGTGACATGTTATCCTTTACTCTAAACTGCTATAACCCTGATTTACTTACATGTATGAAAAAGGATTGTAATTATTTTACTTTCTATTGTACCTTCTGTATTGCACACTGGCTTGTATAACTTTAGGGTTTTTGGGTTCTATTCACAATATTTCAGAATTTAACATACAACCAACTGAAATTCAATGAATGAATGTATAAATAATTTTATTTCTTTATTTATTACTTTTTTTAGTTTTTGTTTTATTTAATTTTATTTCACAATTCTGTAATTTTAAATGTTTCCAATAATTAACAACCATTATTTTGTATTTACTCTTATTATATTTTTTTTACGTATCATTTATCATTTTTCATGCAGTGTGTTAATGGGTCATAGTTTTCTAGCATATCTATTAACAGAAGTCATAGAAGTGAATTGAATTGAATTGAATTGAATTAAGCAAATGAATGAATGAATGAATGAATGAATGAACAAACTAATAAATGTAAATTTTTATAAGCTACTTTTTAAATAATTTAAAAACTATTTAAATAAAATGGGGATATTTTATGTATTGCTGTATATATCTCCTTTAAACTGAAAAACATAAGGGTTTATAATTACTATATAAATTATTTATTGCCAATATCATATTAAAATATTTGTTTATTTCATATGATAATTTGTTTGTTTTTCTACAAAAACAAATGCTATGAATTGTGCAAAGATATTGTGTTAAATAAATTGTGATATTGTATAAGGAGACTTGTTTTAAATGTACTTCTTTACAACAGTTTAAAAATATCAATAAACATATTATGGAAATATGCAACTGACCAATTAATACTAACACTTGCCTGTTCACTGTTTTTCATTTATTTGAAAGGACTAGACTTTTGGAACTAGACTTAATCTTTGTCTGGGAAACATCTTTAGAGGTTTTAAACCTTTATAGCTGTCACAGTGTTAATTTTTCTCCAATCTCCATAAGATTCTCAATTTTTATTTAGAATAATATAATGCATGAATTTATGCAATTTAATAAAGTTTCCAGTTTTCTACTAGAAGTTATAGGCTTTTTTGTACATGATATAAATTTGAACTAATAAAATGCTTGCTGGATTTTCCTTTTTATAATATTCTTTCTGTCTTTATGAAGTGGTAAATTGAGAGCTTTGACTAAATGTGATTTTAAATGAAATAATGACCTAAATGTCACTACATCATTAAACCAAACATTAAAGAGTGAATATTTCCTGCCATCTAGTGGTTGTATCTGCACTTTAAGGTAATCCAAACATAGACACATGCTCTTTTTATTCTTCATAGCTAGTAAAGTATTGATTGATAGCATTGGTCCCAAAGGCAAACTTGTTCTGAATAAAGAGATGTATCATATGATATGAAGATCTAGTGTTCGTGTGAATATATGAGCTTTTTTTTTTTTTAGCATAGAAATATTGTGTTTCTAAAGCCTTTAAACTGTTATAGCGCCACCTATGGTCCGATCACCATTCAACTGTCCATGATTGTTAAGTCATTTGACACATGATTTCACCAAGTTTTGAGCTTTTGTTTTGGTTTTATAGGCTTTGTGGTATGTTTGGCCACACCCCTTTTCTTAATTACCCCTTTAAAGGTAACCAAAGTACAAAATTCATTTTACGGTTAAACTGTAATCAAAATGGGGCAAAATTGTAAAAACTGATATATCTGTATGAACAAAATGGAAAACATTGACTCAATGAGATTTAAAATGTTATAACAGTTAATTTTTTTAACATTTTGGCATGAATTCATGAAAGCTTGGAACAATAGTGTTTTACTTAGAATGAATGAGCCCATTAGTAGTCTTCCGCTGCCATCTAGTGGTTATAAATTGCATTTACTCAAACAACACTGTTTTTAAACATAACTGTTATAGTGTAATGTTTTTTGCCCAATCTCTCTTAAATTTTGCATGCTTGTTTAGAATGAAATTAGGCTTTATTTTACACAGTTTTGATAGTTTGTGGGCTTTCTGTTTTTATAAATAGGCCTTTGTGTACACTGTGAAAAGAACATATAAACAATCACTGGTTTATAGTTGTCCAAATGCAATTTTTCAACATGTTTTTGATTATTATTGACCTTCAGAGTCTAGAGAATTGTACTTCAGTGGTTTTATTGATTTTCAGCTTAAAGCCTTGGACTACTTTGCCAAAGTAACTTTTTTAAATAATCTTCAATATTTAATTAACAGCTTTATTGACAACATTGATCCCAAAAGTTGTTCAGAATGAGGAGATCTATCATATGATATGAAGATCTAGTGTTTATGTGAATATATGAACATTTTCAGACAATTTGAGGCCATTTACCATATCAATCTTATGTTTTGAGACCTTTTCTACTGTCATTGCGCCACCTGTGGTCCGATCTCCATGAAAATTTGCATGCTTGTTAAGAGTCACCTGTTACATGTTTTCCCCAAGTTTCATAAAGTTTTGAGTTTTCGTTTAGGTTTTATATGCTTTTGGGTATTTTGGTCACGCCCCTTTTCTAATTTAGCCAGTTAAAGCTAACCAAAGGACAAAATTCAAATTTTTTTTGATAATTATTGATCTAGAGAGTCCAGAGAAAATTACTGCAGTGGTTTGGTTTCGATCGGGTAAAAAATCTGGGACTAGTTCGCAAAAGTAAGTTTTTAACATATTTGTGAATAACAATTGAACGATTTGATTGACATCTTCGCTCCTTGAGGCAAAGTTGTTCACAAAGAGGAGATCTATAATATGATATGAAGATCTAGTGTTTGTGTGAATGTATGAACATGTCCTACAAATTGTGATCATTTTCTATTGAAAATGTGTGTTTTTGAGGCTTTTTCAACTGTTATAGCGCCACCTATGATCCGATCTCCATGAAACTTTGCATGCTTGTTAAGAGTCACCTGATACATGATTCCACGAAGTTTCATAAAGTTTTGAGTTTTCGTTTAGGTTTTATAGGCTTTGGGGTATGTTTGGCCACACCCCTTTTACTAAATTACCCCTTTACAGCTAACCAAAGGACAAAATTCAACATTTTTTTGATAATTATTGATCTAGAGAGTCCACAGAATATTACTGCAGTGGTTTGGTTCCGATCGGACAAAAAACCTAGGACTAGTTCGTAAAAGTAGGTTTTTAACATATTTGTGAATAACATTTGAACTATTTGATTGACAGCAATAGTTCTTGAGGCAAAGTTGTGCATTATGAGGAGATCTATCAAATGATATGCATATTGTGTTGATAAGTGAAACACCACGTGATTACAGAGCCAATAAACTCGTTAGCGCCAACTAGTGGCCGATTTCTTTCAAAATTCTTACAGACCTTAAGGTTCATGAGTCGAACGCACCCAGCGAGTTTCGTTCCGATCAACATCCGTTAACCCTTTCAAATAGGTGCTTAAAATTGTTTGGCCAATGGCGGCCATGTTTTTTGAGATATGCAAATGTCCTCATAGGTACTTGTGCCCCTTCAGACAAAGACACTGCATACCAATTTTTAGGTCGATCGAGCCAACGGTAGCCTAGTTATAGCCATTTATGTGTTTTTTCTTTTTATAGCGCCCCCAAGTGGCAGAGGTGTGCAATTTTTTTTATTTGACCAAAGTTTTAGGTCTTACAAATGTGTAGCAAGTTTGGTTAAGATATCTTATTTCTTTCACGAGTTATAGCCTGTTGCGTAAAATTGGTCCTCGACTTTCGAACGTTTTGGCATCCCATTACGACAGCGAGTCGAAATTTCAACTTTTTTTTGATAATTATTGATATTCCCTGGCCAGAGAACATTTCTGCAGTGGTTTGGTTCAGATTGGGCGAAAAACCTAGGACTAGTTCGCAAAAGTAGGTTTTGGACATACGTCAAATTTGCGAAAAAACGAGGCCTCCTAGACCCAAAATCAGAGTGACCGTTTTTAATTTCGCATGACCCACGGATTCCGGAAATGTAAAATTTTTGGCTCTATGATAAGCGGTTTAGGAGTTATTAGCACTAACGCATTTTTGATCACTGTAGCGCCCCCTTTAGGCCGATTGGGGCGAGCCTTTGGATCTGACAAGAAGGCCGGACTTCTACCATCTGACCAAGTTTCAGCGCTCTAGGCCTTACGGTTTGGGCTGCACGATCAGTTTGAGTGGAGAATAATAATAATAATAATAATAAAAATCCTAACAGATACAATAGGGTTTCAGCACTGCGTGCTTGAACCCCTAATAATAATTAAAGCTGCAAGCAGCATTTACCGGGGTTCAAGCACATTAAGGCCTCTGAGGTGGTCTGAGCCAACCTGGATGCATGGATGACAGTTAAACACAACCAAAATAGAGAACAGACAGACACACACACTGAAAGTAAATGATTAGACTAATATATGTATACTCTATAAGCATATGCACACACACACACACACACACACACACAGAAAGACACACATATACATGCACAAACATTTTGTTGCAGATATAGGTATTTGAAATAAGTGATAGGTGACAATAAACTTATTGCAAGTCTTCTCTTTTTAAGAGTTTAGATGTCATTTTCAGGTGAAACTGTAATCACAATGTGGCAAAATAGTAAAAACTGATATATCTGTAAGAACAAAATGGAAAACATTGACTCAATGAGATTTAAAATGTTATAACAGTTACATTTTTAATGTTTTGGGATGAATTCATGAATCCTTTCAACAGTACTGTTCAACTTAACTGAATGAGCCCATTAGTGGTCTTCCACTGCCATCTAGAGGTTATAAATTGCATTTACTCAAGCAACACTGTTTTTAAACATAACTGTTATAGTGTTTTTTTTTTTTTTTTGCCCAATCTCTCTTAAATTTTGCATGCTTGTTTAGAATGAAATTATGCATTGTTTTACACAGTTTTGATAATGTGTGGGCTTTCTGTTTGTATTAATAGGCCTTTGTGTACACTATGAAAAGAACATATTATAAAATTACTGGTTTATAGTTGTCCAAATGCAATTGTTCAACATGTTTTTGATAATTATTGACCTTCAGAGTCTACAGAATTGTACTTCAGTGGTTTTATTGATTTTCATCTTAAACCGTATCACAAGTATGCCAAAGTAACTTTTTAAAATAATCTTGAATATTTAATTAACAGCTTTATTGACAACATTGGTCCCAGAGGCAAAGTTGTTCAGAATGAGGAGATCTATCATATGATATGAAGATTTAGTGTTTTTGAGTGAATATATGAGCATTTTCAAACAATTTGGGGCCATTTACCATATAAATCTTGTGTTTTGAGACCTTTTCTACTGTTATAGCGCCACCTATGGTCTGATCTCCATGAAACTTTGCATGCTTGTTAAGAGTCACCTGATACATGATTTCACTGAGTTTCATACAGTTTTGAGTTTTCCTTTAGGTTTTATAGGCTTTGGGGTATGTTTGGCCACACCCCTTTTTCTAAATTACCCGGTTACAGCTAACCAAAGGACAAAATTCAACATTTTTTTAATAATTATTGATCTAGAGAGTCCACAGAATATTACTGCAGTGGTTTGGTTCCGATCGGGCAAAAAACCTAGGACTAGTTCGCAAAAGTAGGTTTTTAACATATTTGTGAATAACAATTGAACGATTTGATTGACAGCAATGGTTCTTGAGGCAAAGTTGTGCATTACGAGGAGATCTATCAAATGATATGCATATTGTGTTGATATGTGAAACACCACGTGATTACAGAGCCATAAAACTCGTTAGCGCCAACTAGTGGCCGATTTCTTTCAAAATTCTTACAGACCTTAAGGTTCATGAGTCGAATGTACCCAGCGAGTTTCGTTCTGATCAACATCCGTTAACCCTTTCAAATAGGTGCTTAAAATTGTTTGGCCAATGGCGGCCATGTTTTTTGAGATATGCAAATGTCCTCATAGGTACTTGTGCCCCTTCAGACCAAGACACTGCATACCAATTTTCAAGTCGATCGAGCCAACGGTTGCCTAGTTATAGCCATTTATGTGTTTTTTCTATCTTACAGCGCCCCCAAGTGGCAGAGATGCGCAATTTTTTTGATTTGACCAAAGATTGAGCTCAAACATATGTATACCGAGTTTGGTGAAGATATCTCATTCCGTTCAAGAGTTATAGTCAAAAGAGCATTTGGCTAACGTTAGCATAGACGCTTTTTGGCGTACTGTTTCGCGTAAGAATTGAAATTTCAACTTTTTTTTGATAATTATTGATATTGAGTGTCCAGGGAATATTTCTGAAGTGGTTTGGTTCTGATTGGTTGAAAATCCTAGGACTAGTTCGCAAAAGTAGGTTTCGGATATAGCTCGATTTTGCGAGAAAACGGTGCGTCGTAGACCCCAAAAAGGCGCCGTGCACTTTTGTTCGGGCTAACCCAAGGATTGCAACAATGCCATGTTTTTGAGTCTATGGCTAACGGTTTACGATTTACGGCCAAAAATGTCAAAAATTTTAGTTTTTTGCACTGTAGCGCCCCCGTTAGGCCGATTGGGTCGAAACTCAGTATCTGACAAGAAGGCCGGACTACTACAATCTGACCAAATTTCAGCTTTCTAGCCCTTACGGTTTAGGCTGCACGATCAGTTTGAGTGGAGAATAATAATAATAATAATAATTAAAGCTGCAAGCAGCATTTACCGGGGTTCAAGCACATTAAGGCCTCTGAGGTGGTCTGAGCCAACCTGGATGCATGGATGACAGTTAAACACATCCAAAATGGAGAACAGGCTAACAGACAGACACACACACTGAAAGTAAATGATTAGACTACTAAATGTATACTCTATAAGCATATGCACACACACACACACACACACACACACACACAGAAAGACACACATATACATGCACAAACATTTTGTTGCAGATATAGGTATTTGAAATAAGTGATAGGTGACAAGAAACTTATTGCAAGTCTTCTCTTTTTAAGAGTTTTGATGTCATTTTCAGGTTAAACTGTAATCACAATGTGGCAAAATAGTAAAAACTGATATATCTGTAAGAACAAAATGGAAAACATTGACTCAATGAGATTTAAAATGTTATAACAGTTACATTTTTAATGTTTTGGGATGAATTCATGAATCCTTTCAACAGTGCTGTTCAACTTAACTGAATGAGCCCATTAGTGGTCTTCCACTGCCATCTAGAGGTTATAAATTGCATTTACTCAAGCAACACTGTTTATAAACATAACTGTTATAGTGTTTTTTTTTTTTTTTTTTGCCCAATCTCTCTTAAATTTTGCATGCTTGTTTAGAATGAAATTATGCATTGTTTTACACAGTTTTGATAATGTGTGGGCTTTCTGTTTGTATTAATAGGCCTTTGTGTACACTATGAAAAGAACATATTATAAAATTACTGGTTTATAGTTGTCCAAATGCAATTGTTCAACATGTTTTTGATAATTATTGACCTTCAGAGTCTACAGAATTGTACTTCAGTGGTTTTATTGATTTTCATCTTAAACCGTATCACAAGTATGCCAAAGTAACTTTTTAAAATAATCTTGAATATTTAATTAACAGCTTTATTGACAACATTGGTCCCAGAGGCAAAGTTGTTCAGAATGAGGAGGTCTATCATATGATATGAAGATTTAGTGTTTTTGAGTGAATATATGAGCATTTTCAAACAATTTGGGGCCATTTACCATATAAATCTTGTGTTTTGAGACCTTTTCTACTGTTATAGCGCCACCTATGGTCTGATCTCCATGAAACTTTGCATGCTTGTTAAGAGTAACCTGTTACATGATTTCACTGAGTTTCATAAAGTTTTGAGTTTTCGTTTAGGCTTTATAGGCTTTGGGGTATGTTTGGCCACACCCCTTTTTCTATATTACCCCTTTACAGCTAACCAAAGGACAAAATTCAACATTTTTTTAATAATTATTGATCTAGAGAGTCCACAGAATATTACTGCAGTGGTTTGGTTCCGATCGGGCCAAAAACCTAGGACTAGTTCGCAAAAGTAGGTTTTTAACATATTTGTGAATAACAATTGAACGATTTGATTGACAGCAATGGT